>NC_058132.1:625286866-625340476 GCF_016433145.1 Gracilinanus agilis | reverse complement strand
TCCTTTCCTTTCCTTTCCTTTTTTCTTTCTCTTCTTTCTCTTCTTTTCTCTTCTCTTCTTTTCTTTTCTCTTCTTTCCTTTTCTCTTCTTTTTTTTCTTTCCCTTACTTTCCATCTTAGAATCAATACTGTGGGGGCAGCTTGGTAGCTCAGTGGATTGAGAGTCAGGAGGTCCTAGGTTCATCTGGCCTCAGACACTTCCCAGCTGTGTGACCCTGGGCAAGTCACTTGACCCCCATTGCCCACCCTTACCACTCTTCTGCCTTGGAGCCAATATACAGTATTGACTCCAAAACAGAAGGTAAGGGTTTAAAAAGAAAAAAGAAAAAAATCAATACTTTGTATTTTTCCAAGGCAGAAGAGCAGTAAGAGCTAGGTAATGGGGCATAATAGACTTGCCCAGAATCACAAAGCTAGGAAATATCTGAGGTGAGATGTGAACCATGAACCTCTCATCTCTAGGCCTGGCTTTCAGTCCACTGAGTCATCTAGCTGCCCTCAACTAATTCATTATTGAAAAGAAAAATCTTTAGAAGAGTAAAGAGTTAAGCAACTTATTGAATTCTTAATTTAAAAAAGTTAAAAAAATTAAAAATCTTTCCTCCTGTCTTAGAATTAATACCATTTATTGATTGGTTCCAAGGAAAAAGAGCAGTAAACATTAGGTAATGGAGGTTAAGTGACTTTCTCAGGGTCACACAGCTAGAAAGTATGTGAAGTCAAATTTGAACTCTGGACTTTCCATTTCTAGGCTTGGCTCTCAATCTATTGAGCCACATAGTTGCTCCCTGGCTCTTTAATTTTTGTGATTTTATAAGGGGAAAATATGAAATATTTATTATTTTAAAGCATGATATTGTTGATAGCTCACCAACCTTTGGGCCCATAGGCTCCTGGCATGCCTGGAGACCCCAAATGGCCTGGATCACCATGGTCTCCTGGAGGACCATCTCGAAAAGTTACTTTGCCTATTGAAAAGTTAGAAAGAATTTTAAAAGCTATTGCATATACCTAGAAACCATTTCCTATGAACCACAGCATATATATTAGGTAACATGTAGTTAACCCATAATCCTTTTATTGAAAGACAAAGTCACTCATTTATATTGGTATGGCTGCAAAGCGTGAGTCAAAGTTATTACTTACTTTTACAATTGTATAGATATATAGTTCCTCTTTTGGGTTCTAACTCTGGTGGCTCTTTGTGGAGCACATCAGTATTTATTTCAATTCCATTCACATTTATCATTTGCCTACTATGCCCAAGACAACATACTAAGCTTTTGGAGGTATAAAGATAAAAAAAAAATGGTGGAGTGCCTGCTCTCATGATTACATTCTCTACAGGAGGAAGCATGGCAGGTAGGAAGACAAGATAAAACATGTAAACAAATAAACATGAGATAATTTGAGAAGGGAGGAAGTATTAAATGGGAGAAACAGAAAAGGCTTCTTATGGAAAATCGTGCCTGAACCTAGGCATGAGGAAAGCTGTGGATTCTAAGAAATGGAGATGAGGAGAAACTATTCCATGAAGGAAGGAATTGTGAACAAAGGCAGAAAGTGTGAGGCTGAGTTTGGGGAAGAGCCCAGTTCAGAGTATCATTGATCAAGGGATAGAAGAGACCTTCAAGGTTGGTCCAATGTTCTCATTTTATAGTTTTGGAAAATGAGCTCCAAAGAAAGGAAATGACTTTTCCAGGGTCATGAGCTAATGAGATGGACGTGGTGCCTAGGTTTAGATTTTGACATTATACATACCTGCTCATAAGTACAATACTTTGAGTGGTTTTGTGAAGGGCTAATAATGAACTGATGATTCTTCTGTAACAAATCACTTAATCCTCCTGACTTTACTGATAAAGGCGTCGGGACATAAGCAAAGCTGAGACATTAAAACCCATGATTTCAAAGTAGGCTTAAAAGCCATTGACTCTAAATGTAGAAATTTGTTTTAAGACCAAATTGCAGCTAATTCAGGGGGCCTGGCAGAGAGGCATTCTGACCTGGTGGTCCTGGAAGACCAGGTAACCCCTTGTAGCCTGGTGTGCCTGGGAATCCTGGATGTCCGGGAGGCCCTATTGTGTTCATGCCTGGTGGTCCTTGCTCTCCTTTACTTCCTTTGATTCCTGGATATCCTGGAGTACCTCTAAGACCCGGTCTGGAAGCTCCTAAGTAGAGAAAAAAATAAATATTTCAAGCGATTAAAGTTATCTTCAAAAACATTTTAGTAAAAGTATCTTTTTTTCTGTATCTGTGTCCTATATCCTTTTTATTTCCTCTTTTTCCCTCCTCTTCTAATGAGCCTTGTTTTACATCCAAGAAAAGAAGCCTCTACTTAAAATCCAGGACTTAAAAAATATTGATTAGCATTTCAAGGTCACAGGAAAATTCTAATGAATGTACTGAGTTCAAGTTGATTGGACAATAAAGATGACATACCACTTACTCATGCCTTTAGTTCTCATTTTTTCTTTCATTATCTTTCTCAGATAATTAACAAAGAGGTTGTAAAAATGCCTTGGATGAAGTAATGAACCATCTGACGTCTCACACAGACATAATTTTAATGTAATCTGATTTAATATGAACATTACTGGGTTTGTTTTTTTTTAATGTGATATTGTAGATATTCTAAGAAGCATATACATACCTGGTCTACCAACATCTCCTGGTGGACCTTGGAGTCCTATGGAAAGGATTAAATATTTAACAAAAAAACCCCATAAATGTCAAACCTAATGCCTATTCCCCCACCCCCTACCAAAAGAAAAGGATAGGATCATTAGGATTTAGTGCTGTTAGGAACTTTGGAGGTCATCCAGCCAAACACATCCATTTTACAGATGAGAAAATTGAGTCCCAAAGACATAAAGTGACTTCCCAAAGGCTGGATAAGTAGAAAAAAGCAGAATTGAGAGGCAAACCCAGGTCTTCTAACTGAAATCCTGGATTCTTCTCCTATACCACATATATCTTAAGTAACTGGAAAACTGCAGGACATTATACTAAAAGAAGACACAAATTTAAAAATAACTTTACTTTAACTTGCTGTGATTTCTGTGTCCTGTGCAGTTCAATTTAAATACAAATAATTATAAGCTGATATAATTTTTAAATGAAAAATTTTCTTCTCCTATCTCTATTTTCTTTACCTTCTAGATTAAAAAGATATACACTGTGTCAATTGAAGCCACTTGGTCCTTTGGCATATTCTTATATTTTAATTCTTTTAGTCAATACCTCAAATGCTTCTTATTGTTTTTGTGTCTTCCTTCCTTCCTTCCTTCCTTCCTTCCTTCCTTCCTTCCTTCCTTCCTTCCTTCCTGCCTTCCTGCCTTCCTGCTTTCCTGCCTTTCTTCCTTTTCTTTTAAACCCTTATCTTCCGTCTTAGAATCAATACTATGTATTAGTTCCAAGGCAGAAGACTGCTAAGAGCTGGCAATGGAGGTTAAGTTTCTTGTCTAGTGTCACCCAGCTAGAAAATGATCCATCTAGAAAGTGAGGTCAGATTTGAACCCAGGATCTCCCATCTCTAGGCCTGGCTCTCATCCATTGAGTTACCCAGTTGTCCCTTTGCTCTCTTTCTTTAATTAAACATTGTGAACTTCACATAGAGAAAGATCAAAGAGACTAAAAAGACAAAAACCTTAGTAATATAGAGATAAAATTGGGGAAAGCTAGTCTAGGAATGAAAACTAATTTGAAATATAAATATTGAAATATTAAAAAACTGAAAACTGAAATGAATTTGAAAGAATTGAAATGATATATGCAAAGATATGATATACATTATGTTCTTATTGAACCATGAAGTACTTTAGTAGGTATAACTATAGGCTATAGTTATGGAGGATGCTAGGTATCTTAGTGGATAGGGATAACCTGAGTTCAAGTGGACACCATTTGGGGAACACATTGAATTCCTGAATTTTTATTTTGCTATTGCCTTTTACTTTTCTAATAGAATATTTGATTTTTCCCTTTTTTAATTTCTTGTACTTAACGAACATATAATCAGTATTAATCTTTTTTTGATTCTGCAGTAATATAAGTTTAAAAATATATTTTCTATAATATTAATGCATGCCTAAAAGCTTTAGACTATGGAAACTTGCCAATTATTGATAAATGTTATAAGACTGTGATTAATAATTCTGTCTGATTCCAGGAGAAGGGAACAAAAGAACCACAAGGTCAAGGAGACCAACCAGTCCCATTGGGATTCATGAGAAACTGAATAGTGCCATGGAGCACAAGGTCAAAAAAGATCATACCAATCCAAGTAGGATTGTTGAACTTTTATGCCAATACTAAAGGACTTGAACCTAGTGTGAGACTCAAAGTTGCGATGCTTGACATATGTTAAGAAGTAGGACACTTCGTACTACACTACCAGTCAAGTACAGAAGATTGGCCATTATTCTGACTCCCCTATCCCTGAGAATGAAGTGAAATCAGACCTGAGAATGTACACTTCCCTTTTACATAAAAATCTGGTCCTCTTTTTCTCTCTCATGATATGGCAGCTTGCTGTAGTCTTGGCTGCCAATGAGTAAGTACAATATTATTGCATTTTGTCTTACAGATTTATGGAACAGAAATTACTTTAATTGGACCCTAATACAAGGGCCTGTTACAAATTTATTAAATTAGACCCTAATACAAAGGCCTGTTATGAAGTTATTCTTGTTTACTTAAAAAAATTTTTATAAAATATATAGATTTTTGATATTTTGATTTTTATTTTGAATTGTTATTTTTCCCAAAGTTTAATTTTTCTTCTATTTGTTTTTCTTTTTATGTTTTTGTTTTTTCTTTTGATAACTGACTCCCCATAACCCAATGATGTATTCTGAGTTGATCCAGGTGTTGTCAACACCCTCTTCAGGGGGGATTGTATTTTTATAAAAATCCAAGTTTTAAAATTTTGTTCGAGAAAATTTTCAGGAAAAGAAGCTTGCTAACACTTTGAAACCAGAAAATTAACTATTTGCCTGCAGAAACCTACATTGAATCAAGACGATTCAGAATGAACTTTGGCATGCAACTGATTGAAATTAATGGGATTGAACACAATGATTTTGAATTGTAAACTCTTATGTCAAAGGGGATTGCCTCCAATTGGCCTTTTTTCAATGTGCCTAGCAAAACATTGGTTTTGCTATCTCTCTTTCTATCTCTTCTACTTACCTCTTATCTCTAACTGTTGTAGTTAGAATTTTAGGAATAAGAGATAATTACGTCAAATGATCAATTGGGGAGATGAGTCTCCCAAATGGTCACAGGGAGGATTGTGATAATGAGATTAAACCTACCCTGCCCATCTTTAGATTTAATCACTAAAAGTGAAAACATCTCCACCTAACTCACAAGTTGGGAGGTCCGTAACCCATGTGTCCTAGAGTGAGTGACAAATCAGAATTTACTGACTGCCTTCTGGGCAGTCCTAAGAAAAGCTTCCATTGTGATTGGACATGTAAACTAAGAGGAAGGCACAGGAAGTGATACAAAAGAGGCCCCTTTTAAAGAGAGTTCAGTGAGCTGGGGACTCTCTTCTGGTTCTTGCTTGAACATGGAGGAGCTCTGGACCTGGGACCCTGAGACCTTGGTGAGACTGCTCTTAAATATCTCTCTTAGAACTATGCATGGTGAGTGAAGAAGGCTGACTCCTTTAACCTCTCAGGAGGTACTAGCCTCTTGATTGGGAGAAGCCCTTGTGGCTAAAACCCTTGTTAATTGACTTTTAGGCCCTGGCTGGGCCTCTGGAGCCCTGCCGGAGTAAAGCCCAAACTTGAATACAAATCTCTTATTCTACCCTCTTCTCTACTCTCTCCTATATTTTGTAAATAAACTTCCATAAAAGTCATCCTGATTTGGATCTCTTATTTGAAATCGAGTAATTGATCCCTGGCGACCAAACTTTAAATATCCAATCCAACCATAATCTTCTCATTTTACCCTTTTACAAACCTCAGATACTTCTTAGCTGTAAGACCCTGGTCAAATCATTTAATCTCTGTTTGCCTTAATCCACTAGATAAGGAAAGGACAAACCACTCTAGTATATTTGCCAAGAAAACTCCAAGGACAGTATGGTCCATGGAGTTAAGAAGGATCAGACATGGAACATCAACAAATAGGCAGTTAGGTGGAGCAGTGGATACCCATATTTTATCCATCCTCATGAAAATCCTATGAAGTAGCTTTTGATATTATTACCTACAGATTGAAATATAAAAATAGTAATAAAAGCTCATCACCATCATCTCTGGGAAATGCCACATCTGAACATCATTCAGACAGATTAGCAAACATAGAACTCACAGAATCTTTCAGCAGTGCATTCCAATGAGTGGGAGAATGAATGTGTCAAGAAAATTCTCTTACCTTGTGGACCACGTGCTCCTTTAGGACCCCGGGGGCCAGGAACTCCTTTGATGCCTTTCTCCAGGTATCCATTGTAATATTCTGTCTTAAAACAGAGAAGCAAGAAAAGTTTTCAGAATAAAGGCTTCCCAAGTCCTGCTTCACTGAAAGCTTTTAGTAAACAACATAAAGATGCCAAGTATTCTAATGTCTTCTATAGGCTCTTGACCAAAAGGAAACTTTGAGAATTTACCAGCAATCATAGGTCATCTGGGATGTAGCAATCCCATAGAGGCTTAATATATATGAGTAATAGTGACTGTCTATTGGTAACAAGATTTTAGGGGATAAATTTAGGGGATAAAGTTACTCTCCCAATATTATAATTATCCTGGATGTCCATGTCATAAATTTCATAATTCTATCTATTTGTGAGTTTAGGTGGATCTCTGATGGGCTTAATAGATGTGTGGCCAATCTTTTCTCCCAGCTCCTCTGCAGGCTGACATTCCTTAGATGTTAGTGATGCAGCTTTTAAAAAATAAAAACAAAAACCCTTATCTTCCATCTTAGAATCAATACTGTGTATTAATACCAAGGAAGAAAAGCAGTAAGGGCTAGACAATGTAACTTGCTAGAATCACACAGCTAGGAAGAATCTGAGGCCATATTTGAACCCAGGACCTCCCATTTCCATGATGCAGCTTTAAAGGAGAAAGGTAGTTCTTCAGAAGAGATTAGACAGACATATTATAGACATGAAATACTGGGATGCCCTGTTTTAACTCAGCCTCACATTTAAAGTCTGCAGAATGCTTTATGCACATTATCTCACTTGGTCCTCACCACACCTAGGTGAAGTAATGGTTATTATTAGCCTCAGTTTTACAAAGAAGAGACTTGGGTTCAGAGGTGTAAAATGGCTGATTTTAAGTCACAGCTAGTACGTGTTTGAGGCAAGATTCCAACTCAGTCCTTCTTGTCTCTGAGCCCATCACTTTCCCAATTCATTCCTCACATTGCCTTTTTTACAATGAAAATCAAATTTTGCTCAGGGAAGCAGATATATTTTGAAAGGTGACGTGATAGGAAATATTAGACTACTTCTCTACTCCCATGCCTGACCCATTTTTCTTTTTTTAGCTAATTAATTCTAGTCTGGGGGGGGCAAATTGAATGTTTCTCACCTTGTTTTATAGATGGGATGAACACCCAGACTATGGCCAAGACTATAGCATAACGTCTACATATCAGAATTTACAACCTTTGACATTTTTTTTTGCTCCCTATTCTACAGAATCACATTGTATCCCACTTGGTGTTCGGGGGATGAACCAGTCTTTTTTCTAGCCTGCAGAGAGAAAAATGGACTGATGGAAAGTAACAAGACTCTTGGCATCTTTCCATGGGCTCCTGTTGGCGATTCCCACTATCCTAACACTGGTGCTTGGTTCTACTAGCATGAAGTTCATCTTTTGTCACAGCTTTGTACCTCTAAGAAGACAGCTCCATTATGCATGGCAAGATTTTCACAGCCACTCTGAAAAAGCACATTGCTTATTTTGCTGTTTTTTTTTTTTTTTTTGGTCAGAGCCATAACTAGGATGGGAAAACCAGAGCATTGCCTCAGGGTGCTCAAGCACCTCCTAATCCTCTGTTGGTCTCATACCTTTACTATAGTGTGACTGCTTCTGACTCTGCCTTACCCCAGTGTTTAGTACAGTGTCTGGAAGAGAGGAGGCATTGTAATAAGTTCTTATTGATTGCCTATTCTCTTCATCTGGCCCCAGGTAGCCACTTTGATTACCATTGTTTTCTCTGCTTAGTGTAGCATTCTAGTATGTCTTAGTCAAGATTTTGCCTGTCACCCAGAGTGTGTAGTCCTAACTAGGAGAGTTCATAATCCTTCCTATCAGTTTATATGCGATTCTTAATCCTTCCTATACCACAGATAAATCTCTCCATAGAGAGACTTCCCTTTGTTTTCTTCCACCCTTATAGCAGCCATAAGAGAACCTTGGGTTTTTCTCTCCTCCACTATCTGACCTTATGTCCTCAAAGATGAAGGTCTTTCCACAATGTTTATTTTTGTCAAGAGCCATTATTTCTAGTTATATCTCTACTTGGCTTATGATACTGTAGATATGAAGCTAGAAAAGATCTGAGAAGCAACTAAATACAACACCCTCATTTTCAGAAGAAGAAACTAAGAGAGAGGTTAAGTGATTTCCCCAAAGTCAAACAAAGCCTGAGGTGGGATTTGATTCCAGATCTTTATGACTTGAAGTTCAATGCATTATCTACCATGCTTCAGTGCCTTAATAAATTCTTTTTGGTTGATTGATTTGGTATAAGGAGAGGAAATCCCTTAGTCTAGGAGGGGTGTATTGTTACCGTCCTTGAACACAAAGGTGGGAATCAACTTCATTCTCAGTACCAGCAAAAACAGTATCTTCCCTGGATTTATCAAAAGTAAATGTTATGTGAATTTCTTAAAGCGTTATTACAAGAATTACTGCGTCAGAGTATAGTGCCTTGAAGTGATCAACTCTACTGGGTCCCTGAACATGTTATCAGACAACTTCATTGAAACTTACTGGACCACGAAATCCTGATGGGCCCATGTCTCCTTTAGATCCCTGTATTAAAAAAAATAGATATAATTGTCAACCAAATCGATGAATGTTAAAGACTCTACTCAATTTCATAAAAAATAATAGTTTTCATTAAGTTTTCTTTGAAAGTCACTTGGATTTTAAACACAAATGTTAAATTGTTCAGCAAACTGGAAACCCCAATAAGATATCTTACTGGTCTTTGAAGATTGTATCTTGTGCCCCGATTCCTCATCTTTTTTTTTTTCATAAAATCTGATCAAATTAAAAGAGGATAAAGTCATAAGATACTAAGAAGAGGATTACCTTAACACCAGTTTCACCATTTAATCCAGGAAAACCCTTTTCACCCTTAGCTCCCTAAGGGAAAGAATAGAAGAAAATTTAAAGGAGAAGGGAGTTCACCAGTTTCTTCTATATCCAGTATAAACGTTTTAAACTACTATTTGTAACAAGAGAGAAAAAATGCATTTGTATTATATTTGTACAGAAGGATGACTTTAGAATAAGACTGTCATAGTAGATGTTTAATCAGCATTTGCTGAATTGAATTGTCAGGAACAGCTTTATTTATATTTTTAAATGATAAACTTTTTATTGGTTTGTGGAATATACAAAGGATCTCAGAGATCATCATAGAAAACTTCCAGTATGGAAACTGCTTACAGTGTAGATAGGAGCCCATTTATGTCTTAGAAGATCCAATTAAATTCTACAAGTTTTAATAACATTTACTATGTATCTGACACAGTATTAGGCTCTGAGGATACAAAAATAAAAATGAAAAAAAAAGTCCTTGTCCTTGAACAGTTCATTTCAGAGATGGAATATGGGTGAGTTTAAGTCTTCTTGACTCTTAAGTCCAGCACTCTAACCACTATACCGCACCATTTTTCTATAATAAAAAATGATCTGTATATAGCATCTTGAGATTTACAGAGCTTTTTGTGCACATTATTTTGTGTAAAACCAGCAACAGCCCTGAGAGGCGGGTACCACATGCAGCATTGTGCCTACTTCATAGGAAAAGAAGCAGACTCAGCCTGAAGTAATTTACCCATAGTTCCCTAATTCCTAAATATCCATAACAGGAGTTGAAGCCCATTCTCCTGACCTCAAGCCTAATGCTTTCTTTTCCTACACTAGAATGCACTGGTAATTTAAAATTTCCAAACAAAATACAACAGGTTGTAATTGAGATAAAGCTTCCTTTGCCCAGGTAGTATTTTGAAGCTTTAACCATAAGGGAATAATAGTAATTGGCTAAGATGAGTCATATCTACTGGGCTTATGGATTACAGATCAGTGAAGTCAATCCAGAGACATCCAAGCCTAGAGGTAAAAATTCCAGTTTTAGAGGTAAGGATACTAGTTCCAATAAATAATGCAAAATAAAATACTTACTGGAAATCCAGGGAAACCAGGGGCACCATCTTTCCCAGGTTTCCCCTAAATTAAAGAAATAAACCAAATAAAAGATGAAAAAGTCCACATGCTATTGAATAAAAGCAGAAAACATCAATTACATTTGATTCTTCTATTTACTGCTTTCTCCTAGAGCCAATAGCTAAATGCTTAAAAGGAGTTCCCTTACCAAACTAAGGTCAGCTTTTTTTTTTTTTTTTTTTTTTTTTTTAATTTTTTTAAACCCTTACCTTCCATCGTGGAGTCAATATTGTGTATTGGCTCCAAGGCAGAAGAGTGGTAAGGGTAGGCAATGGGGGTCAAGTGACTTGCCCAGAGTCACACAGCTGGGAAGTGTCTGAGGCCGGGTTTGAACCTAGGACCTCCCATCTCTAGGCCTGACTCTCAATCCACTGAGCTACCCAGCTGCCCCCTAAGGGCAGCTTTTAAAAGAGTCTTGCATGCTAAGATGGTTCATTATTTTCTTGCTCCCAAGGAAGGTATGAGGCCAAACAAAAAGCAAGCAGGGAAGGATGGAGAAGAAAATTAAAGTGTTTTCTATTTATTCTTGAGCCAATTCTCCACAATTTAGTTTCTTTGTTTTTTATTTTTAAATGCAATGAACTCTGAGAACATCAGATTCTTATCTTTGTTTCTGAATAAAAATCCATTCCAGTATCACATATAAATGGCTGAGATGTGTTGAGGTTTTATATTATCTATACCATTTCTCCCCTTGCCTATGGACGAATAATTGAGTTGGCTCTATGCTTTTTTTTTTTAGTAAGGATAATAAAGCATTGCTTTGATTATTTTCTACTGTTTAAAAGTATTTTATGCTGAAATCTTAAACTAGTTTCTAATACATATGTATACACACAACTATATACACACGTGGATATTTATTTACACATGCTATAAAACACATGTATGTGTATACCAATGATGGGCAAACTATGACCTGTGGGCCAGATGTGGCCCCCTGAAATGTTCTATCCAGCCTCACAACATTATTCCTAATCTGACGAATATGAGTAGGATACAATACAATGGAACTTTGAAAGAGTTGCCTTAGAAACAGACTGACAGATGAGCATTTCTTTTCCTTTGGCCCCCTCTTTAAAAAGTTTGCCCATCACTGGTGTATACTTATATTTTGGTTTTCAAAGTAGAATCTGAATTGCTGTTAGCACTGATTCACACATTCCACAAGGGAATTGATGACTCTCACCTGAGGACCCGGGTCTCCAGGATTACCAGTTTCAGATCCATAAGATTCTCCAGGTAGCCCCTGTATTAGAGAAATACTAAGATTTATATATTCTTGTGTAAGAGTGGAATTTCCCAGTCACTCCAACCAACCAATGGATGTTTATACAAGGAAGTTTTTTTTCAAACCTTTATCTTCCACCTTAGAATTAATACTGGGTATTGGGTCGAAGGCAGAAGAATAGTAAGGGCTAGGCAATGGCCATTAAATGATTTGCCAAGGTTTACACAGCTAGGAAGTGTCTGAAGTCAGATTGGAACCTAGGACCTTCCATCTATAGTCCTGACTCTCAATCCACTGAGTTAACTAGTTGCCCCTATCCAATAAAGTTTTTAATGTGTAAATGAGATAATTTAAGCCCTCTGATCTGTTTTAATGATAAGAATCTGTTAGATTCATTAAGAAAAAAAGCAATGTAATTGGCTAAAATAAGTCATACCCTTTGGGCTTACATATCAGTGAAACCAGTCCAGAGGTATTCAGCCCAGAGGTAGAAAATTCCAGTTTTTGAAATTAAAAATACTAGTTCCAACAAAGCTCTTGAGAGGGAATTGTTCTTGAGGGCAAGGGGGTATAGAAGGATAGAAGGATAAAGTTAATGTTTCTATATCTTTTTTTAAAAATCCGTATATTCCATCTTAGAGCCAATATTGTGCATCAGTTCTAAAGAGTGATAAAGGATAAGAAATGTACAGCTCTTCTGCCTTGGAACCAATGCACAGTATTGATCCTAAGATGGAAGGTAAAGATTAAAAAAAAAGAATCAATACTGTGTATTGATTCCAAGGCAGAAGTATATTAAGGGCTGGGCAATTGGGATTAAGTGACTTGCCCAGTTTCACACATCTAGGAAGTGTCTGGGTTCAGCTTTGAATCCAAGACTTCCCATCTCTAGACCTAGCTCTATCCATTGAACCACCTAGCTGCCCCCTATATTTTCCCATTGATTACATCAATGTGTGTAAGGAAGCAATAGAAGATGATGCAACCAACCACCAAGGACAAACATGGACCAGAACAGACACAAAGATGCAATAGTATAGCCACCCAAGCTTCAGGGAGTGTGATATCTCCTCCCTTGTGATGGACAATTCTGTCTGTTGAAAAGGGCAATTGTAGCCTTGGAGCTCAACAAAACTATACATAAAGAGAACTTTATGAAGACTCCAAAAGGGAGAAAAAGACTTCCAGCACTATGACTTGCATAGAATTCTTTTACCATAGGTATTCCCTAAACATATACCCCATCGCCTTTGTACATTACATTTAAACCACTTTTTTCAAGTGCCATATATGTTTAAGGAAAGGTATGTGCTGGTTAAGGAGAGAGGGATTTTGTATCAACTATTCTTACTATATCACTTCAATAAATACAATTTTAAAAAGCTAATCAAGACCACCAGCCACACCAGTAGGAACTTATGAGCAACATCATGAGAAACCCAAGGATTATCTCCAGAAATGTGATGGAAGTCATTGTCATCTGAGTACTCATCTTACCAACAGAGGAGGTTATCCCTGTTTTTATTATTCATATTGATTTCATTTACTGCCTTTAGGATTGGAGAATCATACTAGAAGGGTCCTGAGATGGCAAAATTTCTAGTGATGAAGTTCTTTAAATTTAACTGGGCTGATGCTCAGACTACAGATTGAGTTGCCACCATGGGGCAGCTTTGGAGAACTCATCTTAACCCATAAGTTGTAATAAGGTGCTAGAGTAGGATTTCAATAGAAGAATAGTTTATGTTCCTAAAGGATACCTTTCATATACTGTATATTTATGGTGTGGTGTGGTGTGGTGTGTGTGTGTGTGTGTGTGTGTGTGTGTGTGTGTGTGCATGTCTCTGTCATTGGAATGTAAGTTTCTTATGAGCAGATAATTTTTTTTTCTTTGTATGTCCAGGGCTTAATGCAGTGCCTGTTGTATAGCAAATACGTAATAAATGCTTGCCAATTGATCGATTGGTTGGAAGTACAAGTTCTTCAAACACATACACACAAAGGAAAAAAAACATACAAAAGGAAAAAGAGAGGCAACTGTGTAACTAGTGCTGTGACTTTGGGCAAAATGTTTGATCTCTATGGTTCAGTTTTCTTATCTGTAACATGAGGGGTTGAACTAGATTTTAAGGTCTTTTCTAGCCCTAAATTTGTCATCTTAGGCCAATTTATTGACTGTGTAGCTTTAAATAGAATATAGATTGCAAATATAATTTATGACAGAAACATAGGAGAGTAGAACTGATTGTTAAGCCAAAGATTTACCAATAAGAAATCAGTGTCATGTGGAGAGAAAGAAGAGTAAAAATTACGGTAAAAGAGAAGAATGAAAAGATAAGGAAAAAAAATATTTAGGTTCATAGGCTCTAGTAGGAAAGGGCCAGGACATATGATATATGAGAGCTTGAAATACTCAGTACTTTATTATTCATCAAGATTAAATGACTTGTTCAAGTTGTCCAGGGCCATGAAAAATTATTTATTACATGTTTTTATTATACATAAATAATAATAATAAAGGTAAATATTATTATAGTTAATATTGTTGCATAAATGTTATTATAGCTACATTTTCATAAAGGTAAAATTCTAGAGGTTTTTTTGGTTAATACTTGGGGTCAAATAAAATTATGAGCCAATTTCTTAATTTTTTGGAATGGTTTAATATTCCTCACACATTGACATATATTGGCATGTTCTGTTATAGGTTTGGGAAGTAGTTTTGTATGTATTTAGTTTACCTTTGGTCCTGGGGGTCCTGGCTCTCCGACTGATCCTTTGTCTCCTTTATCCCCTTTGTAGTCCTGTCGCAAAAATAATTCAGTGTTTATACACTCTTCACAAAAGGTTATAATTGTTAGACATTCCAAGTTGCAAGGAAACTGGTTCTCTAATATTCCTCATTATTAGAAAACCCATTATATGAACCTCTTGACTCAGATGGTGATTGTTAATATTTAATAAGAAATCTTCATTGTGGATAAAGATTCATTTCAGGTTTCCTTGATACAATAAGTTTCTCTAGGACACTTAAAATCAAATTCAATTTAGTTTTATAAACAGATTGAAAATATCTTTTCAGGAGCACCTCTACCATGTGAAGTGAGGTATGTATGTGAAAAAATGCTCCAAATTACTAATAATTAGAAAAATGTTAATTTAAGCCATGCTGAGATTCTATAACAAACCCACCACATCTGCTGTTTACAAAAAAGGAAAACGACAAATGTTGGAGGAGCTGTGGGGAAACAGGCACTAATTGCTATAAGTTGGCCCAGCCATTTTGTAAAGACATTTTTAACAATATACCAAAAGTTACCAAACTATATCATTATGATACTTTAATTCCAAAGGATAAAAAAAAGAGGAAAGGGACCTATATGTGCAAAAATATTTACAGCAGTTCTTTTTATGGTGGCAAAGAACTGGGAATAAAGAATGGCTGAACAAATTATGATAACACAAATATAATGGAAAACTATTTCACTATAAGTAATGACTAGGAGGACAGTTTCAGGGAAGACCTGGAGGACTTATATGAACTGATATTGAGTGAAGTGAATGGAACCAGGGATATATATATATAATAAAGCAAAATTGTAAAACTTAACAAAACTCTTGTTCCTGGAATGACCAGCCAGAGTCCAGACAATTGATAATGAAGATGTTATCCATCTCCTGGCAGAGAAAAACGGAACATATATGTAGAACGAGACACATCTTTTTGTTCATGGACAATGTGGGAATTTTGTTTTTTGCTTGACTACATATATTTGTCATGAGGGTTTTGTGTGTGTGTGTGTGTGTGTGTGTGTGTGTGTGTGTATTTTAAAGAGAGAGGGAGGTAGAAGGAAGAAAAAGAGTAAAGTGAGGCATTTCATAATTAAAGTTTGGGTCAATATATAATTTTTGGAGTAAGGCTTTGGGACCTTTCTGCTGAGATACAACTGAGACTGTAAATTGTAGTTAAGGTAGATCTTGAATTTCTTGCTTCTCAATAAAATCCTGATGTGCTCCACAGTTTATTAAATAAATATTTTGCCGAAATTCTATGTATAGTTTGGATTTTGTTAATTAAATCATCTTAAATATACTTAAGTATATAGTGTTATAATAGACCACATTTATATAGGATTTTAAGGTTTACAAAGTACTTTATATACATTATTTCATTTGATAATTAGAATAATGTGATTATCTCATTCAAAGGAGATTGGATTCCTTTCATAAAGCAATTTTTTTTCTTGCTGTTTACACTTTTAAATTATTTCCTAATTCATCTGTTTGGTAAATTTGGATTTTCATCATCAGCTTGTACTTTGGTTTGGTTTGAGACAGCTTGTCCTGAGCAAATTTAAGAAAAAGTTCTTATTTTCACTTTGGTTTACAAAGGTTGTGTCAGGTACAGAATTTGTTTTATTCACAGAAATTAAAGGACATAATTGTCCTCAAAATGGATAGTTGAATGAAGAGTTAAATCATATTTGTGAAGAGCAAAATTTCTGAACTCTACTGTTGCAGCAAGCAGCTCTACTCTGCCCAACTGGCCATCTGACTACTACGAAGGAGATAAAAAATTTGGGCCACTGAGATCAGAAATCTGGGGACTTACTGAAGCCCTCCACCTTCTCCACTTTCACCTACAACCCACCACCAGGACATTACAATCATAGTTACCCATCCCCACCCTCACCCCATAATTTATTCTTCTATTCTTTCCCAGTCTTCCATTCCTGAAATACAAGTGAGAGGTCATGGAGAAAGGAAGGGCCAAGGCTAATAGGATGGATTAATGGAAATTTGGATTAGGTATGGATGCTGCCTTACTGTCCTTTCCTTTTCTAAGAGGTCTTAAATGTAAGAATAACAGGCTAAGCAGAAGGTAAAACTTAAATATTGTTGAAGAGTTACCGTTAGATTCTCCAGTCCAGTCAGTGTCACAATAACTGCACCTGGTGGTCCAGGGGGTCCTGTTAACCCTTTCACACCCTAAAAAACCAACAAATAAATGACCAAAACAAAATAACTAGACTTCATAGATACTATAGTTGAAAAATATCACTTCCTTCTCTGACTTTCTTACATAAGACCAAGGAAAAGGTAATCTGAGACATGTGCAATTCATTCACTTGAAATGTCATTTTTCTACCATGAAAATTTATACAACAGCTCTTAAAAGTTATTTTTCCCAAACATGTAAAAGGTTGCATTTAAAATTACCTGATCCCCTTTTTCTCCAATTCCTTTAATGCCCATGTGACCCTATGGAGAAACATAAAGGTTATATTTTATAAAGTCTTGATATACAAAAATATATTTATATATGTGCACATATAAATGTTTATATTTCACTTATTTTATCTTTTACATTGGGATGTTCATACTTGAACCTTGAATTTTAGGCTGATAAAACTTTTTAAAAATTTTGTTTAATTGATTAAGAAAATTTTTCCATGGTTCCATGATTCATGTTCTTTCCCTCCCCTCCTCCCACCTCCTTCCCATAGTCAACATGCAATTCTACTGGGTTTTACATGTATCACTGATTAAGACCTATTTCCATATTATTGATATTTGTACTAGGGTGATCATTTAGGGTCTACATCCCCAATCATATCTCCATCGACCCATATGATCAAACAGTTGTAAAACTGTTTTTGACATTAATCCAGAGCAATCTTATTCTAAAGATAAAGAAATGAAGTACAAAGGGATGAAAGGAATTTATTCAATGCCACACCAGAGCCAGGAGATAATACTACAGTCAAAAGAATATTGGATATGAAGAGTCAGGACACCTCGTCCCTTAGTTCACCCCTTGTTCTGTGTGATTTGGGGAAGGTTTCTGGGTCTTAAATTACCAATCTGTAAAATAAGTGGTTTGAAATATGTTTTGAAACTTCTCAAGTTTCTTCCAACTTTAAAATGTTACGAAAAAAAACTTAGAAGATAAATCGAGGCCCCACCTTCACTGTTCAACTAGAAAAATATAAGTTTTTCATGGAACATGGAATCTCAGACTAGTTTAGCATTTCAATTACATTCATTTTAACACTTCTTATTGTTCCCTCTAATCATCTGTCATTTCACCTGAGGTCTCCTTGGTTTGGTTCTGTAAGGCAGGGATGATATCTTCTACTATTTGCCCGATAAGAAAGAGAGACTGGGATTGGATTTCAAAAGTATTTGACCGTTAGGATGGCTTTGAAATTCTTAGCGGGGTCCAGTAATGTTACATGAAGCCAGGGGTTGTGAAGGTATAGGCCTCTTAATAATAAACAAATACCTTTCACGACAGAACTATGAAAAATAAAAACAAATTAATGAATGTTCAAATCGCTATTCCTTATTTACTGTGATGATCAAAGCATCACAGGATGTCAGAACCAGAAGTAATGTTAGAAGTCATCTAGTCTACTACTTCTGTTTTACAGAGGAAGAAACTCAAGGCCCATTAAAAGGAAGTGATTTGCCCAAAGGCACACAGATAATAAGTAGCAAGGTCAGCATCTAAGACCCAGGTCCTATGATTCCAAACTTAGTATTCTTTTAGAATAGCAACCAGAAATTTTGGCACCTGGTACAAGCAGTCTTAAATGCTTTATGAAATCAACTTTCTAATTCAGAATGTGAAACTAATAGGCACTGAACCTATGAATTTATTGGAGGAACTCCCAGGTGAGAAAATTCTCTTTACTAACAAAGATTAGCACCTCTGCTATAACTTATAGACTTCCACAAGCCGGGAGAGGATAAGTGATTCACCCAGGATCATGCATTCAGTATCTGTGAGAAGTAATATTTGAATTTCTGATTTTGGAGAATATCCTCTATTCACTACACCAGTGATGTCAAATTCAGGAAACTCGTTAAGACTTTAAACTGCAAAAAAGTACAGATCTACAGTGATTAAGGAAGTTGTTTTCTAGGACCTCCCTTCATCAATGAAAGCATAAAGCAAATAAAAAAATAATGACTCACAGATAAGGATATCTGGTAACTTCTGCTTTTAATTAGTCATTCTTGCTAACTAGCTGCTAGGTCTATTTGTTTCTTTGCTGCTGCTAAAGAGGTGCTTGTGTAAAATTTTTCAGTTTTCTAAATTTTGGTGCCCTAGGGAAAAGGCCAAGTTGCCCTGCTCTAGTTACAGCTATTTTAAGCAAAATTAAAAAAAATTTTCAGGTGGGGGCTCAAGTCTGTTAGCTTGTATGAAATACAGTTGAGTAGTTTTGCCAGAAAATGTCTGAAATCAGACTGATGATGCTTAACCTTTTCCTGATGTAAAGGTGTATTTGATTTCCTCAAAAACATGATTGAGGATGGAGTACAGATGGGGTGGGGAACTCTCCAAACCACGCTTTCTTCCCTGTTGGAAGTCCTTTTGAAACTCAGGAGAAGGGTAGATGACTTGAGATTCAATGGGAAAGACACTGAGATTTACCAGGCAATTACAACTGCCTAGTTGGGGATCTCTTATATAAGTTATACCACCTGTGAACTTTGATCTACCTTTGGTCCTGGAGGTCCCATCTCTCCTGGAAAACCCTGAAAGAAGCCATAAATTAAAATTACAATATAGAAAGAGGTTTAGCTAATTTCACTAAGAAATACTTTATCATTGGAAGAACAACTTATTTGGACAAACACAAACTACCTGCATCTGTAAGTTCCCAAAATAATACCCATGGCTACCTTGATTATAATATTCTATTCAGATGTATATGTTATTGAGGTCTTTATACTCACTGAAAATCCTGGGGGCCCTTGTGGTCCAGCTGGCCCAGGAAATCCTGGGGGGCCAGGCAAACCCTTGAAAAAAAACCATGAATAAGAATAAATTCCCAATGGAAGTAATAAGAGCAACACTAGTTTCTCAAGTCTATTGCAATATTTTAAAGCTCCCCATGTCTAATAAATCATTAAATCCAAAGGATAAAGGTTCTTTGACCCTGTGGAATACATATAGCAATCCTGCATGGAGTCAAATATCCACAGCTTTGTAGGTAGAGGCTCTACTGTGTTACATAAGAGCGTCTTTATAGTTGTACTTTTCTTCTGTTTATGATCCAATCATCAGGTTATCACATCGCTTTCCCCGAACCTCCTGACCACTTTGCCTCTTGCCATTCATCTGCTGAATGTGTCAATACAAGACAGCAAAAACTTCCCCAAATATTGTTAGATCTCACCAGTTGAATGGAATCAATTTAAAACTCCTCATCATCAACTGATATTGTCTCTCAAGTGGAATTTGGATATACTCCATCTTGTATGCAAACACGCCCCCCTCTCACACTGACAAACTCTTTGTTTTCCTAGGCTAAAACCTTTGCATATATCACTCCCTGAAATGAGCCCCCTTTTCTTTTCCCCTCCTTCAAAATATTGCTCAAGATTCACCTCTTTCGAAAAGCTTACCCAATTCCTATTAATGCAATTCTTCCATCCACTCCCTATTAGCCTTGGTATAGTTGGAGAATTTAAAAACAAGGGAAGATATATGCTGCTAATGGTGGCAATAAGATTGATTGCAATCCTTTCATCTTTAGATAAAATTGGTCTGACTGTGGAGAGAGGAACTGACCCAAGTAAATCTTTGGTGCTCAGGGGAGAGGTATGACTATGGCTGTGGGTAACCCAGGGAGTTTTCTCTTATGGAAGGGATTCTATGTGTTCACTTCTGTACTGAAATTCCAAGAAGGCAAAATTGTGGTTTGTCTGTCTTCCTCAACTAGGTATTTTGAGGACTGTGACTGTGATTGGTAATCAGCACTAGCTGGGCTGGGATAGGGACAAACGATTCATTGGTTTGTGGTGATACAGGAATTAAGATACAGTCAAGGCTAAATATCTGTGGAAACCACTGATCTAAGGCTCTGCTCCAACCCTTCAGGGATCTATTCGTAAGACCCAAGTGTCATATAGGGATATAGATAGTACTTGGGATTGCATTGGTTAAAGGAATTCCCTGGAGGAGTATACTCCTTCTGCTAATGTAGGTCAGCAGCTTCTCTGCAACTAGTCTTAGGTGGAACTTCTTAACTGGAGGTCCATGAACTTGTTTTAAAAATTATTTTGACAACTATATTTCAATATAGGTGGATTCTTTTGTAATGTGCACTTATACATGTAAAAACATTCTGTCAAGAATGAGTTTAGAGGCTTCACCAAACTACCAAAGGGGTTCATGACGAAGAAAGTTGCAAAATTGATATTCTTAAAGAGGTTTGACCATGACCGTTCCTCTGCTCAAAAAATCCAAGTGACTCTTTGACATCGAAGACCCCTTACAATCTGGCTCCTTTGTCATCCCATCTCACATTAGTGCTCCCAATGCGCTATGAATGGCAGTCAAACTGATGTATTTTCTCTTCTCTGGAGATGCCATTCTATCTCCATCACATACTTCCCTCTCACTTTGGAGAATCCCTATCTTCATTGGAAACCCAGGTTGGGTGTCACCTCCCTGAGGAGGCCTTTCTAGATCTCACCACTTTTTAATGATCGATTTACTACAAATTACTTTGTTATTTACTCTACTATGTATTTAAATACACTTATCTGGGTACATACAGCTTTTCTCTAGGAGACTGTAAGCTTCTTGAAGGCAGGGACTGCTGTTTTCTTGTGTGTCCAGTCCTTAGCATATATTTGGCATGTAGCAAGCTTTCGGTAAATATGTGTCAAATTATACCATTGAATCAGATATTGTATTGTTACAAAATTTAAAGTGATTGTTAAGAGAGATGTCTTTGAATTGCATATGTGAGGTAGACTGGTGAATTTGAATGAATGAATCAAATTTTTAATGGAAAAATTTTATTTAATTAGTTAATTTAGAATATTTTTCCATGGTTACATGATTCATGTTCTTTCCCTCCCCCATAGTCGACACATAATTCCACTGGGTTTTACATGTATCAATGAATGAATCAATTTTTGAATGAAATGATAAGTATTTATTATAGTTTCTCTGCCTGAAGTTCTGTACCTGATGTCCTGGGATTCCTGGTAACCCTGGGTCACCTCTTCCACCATTTCCTATACCTTCTTCACGAGCAGGGGATCCCTGGAAAATGAGGGAAATCTGCTAAATCCAATGGAATATGATATTTTTATAATTCTTATTAGTTTTTATCCAAAGTCATACTATTCCAAAACTCAGACTATTTCACAGAGAGCATACTAATAAATAAGAGTGGTCATTAGAATGATTTACATGGATCTTGCATCATAGAATCACTGTGTAACCCAAAATTATGAATCACTCTGAGACTAATTTTCCTTGTCTTGAAAATGGGTGTAATAATAGCACCCTAACTCACAGGGTTGTTGTGAATATAAAACACTTTGAAAACTTTAAAGTGCGATTTAAATTCTAGCTGCTATCATCATCATCATCATCATCATCATCATCAGTCTCAAAAGTTTTAACAGGCCAGTAAAGTTTAAACCTACACTAAGACTGTTAAGACAACTTGTATAGGGCCTCATAGTTTAATTACAAAGGGCTCTGCCCACAACCACAAAATGAAGCAGGTAGTAGAAGTGTTACTATCTATTTTAAAATATACCCTAAACTTGTAAGTTGCTGTTTTTCTTCAGGGATAACAGTGCCTAGACCTTATCTAGTGTTATATTTTTGAATTGGATCTTCCATCACTTAAGTAGATTATTCTGTGGTTTTACTGGTGGGGAAAATGAACTACAGAGTTTAAATAGATTTGTATAATTACACATTCAGTGATAGAGCTCAATCTAGATTTTGAGGGGTTTTAGGATTGAAAGGGGCTAATGATCGAGAAAAACCTTATATTGGGGAATTAACATTAGAATTAGGCTGTCTATGCAGGAGAGGCTGGATTTGACCTAGAAAGATGCAAGATCAAATCAATAAGGAAGATTGGCTTGGTTGCTCAATTTCCTGGTTGTGAGGATTTCCTTGCCACAACTGTATTATTCAAAGGGCTTAGACAGGTTCAGAGCAACTGGTTGTCAACCAAATCATGGTTTGGGGACATCCAAAACATAATGAGGGAGACAAACTGCAAGAAGTACTGAGATGTTGATGACCCAATTTAACCAGATTATGCAACACTTTAAATCTTTTTTATTGTAATTGTATTTCCTCTGGCCTTTGGCTGGTGCCAGTATGCCTCAAGGTGATAGGCAGAGATGCCATGACTCCTTTTGACCCAGCTACACCTGTTGTATATTCTCTAGACTCCTCACCATTAGCTCTTTCTTTTAAGTGTTCTTTCTTTTAGATTCTTCTTCATCAGTGGATTGTTAGGATAGAAAATTACATCTGTTGTGACATATCTATAGAAAGGGCTAGAGAAAGAATTGTTGGTATGATCTCTTTTATTCCATAAATACAAAAACATTTCTAAATCATGTTAGGCTATGTATTAATGGCATTTGAATTTATGAAATCTTATTTATATTTAAATACATTTCTCCATTTGATACAACTATTTCTTTTATGATATTTTAAATTTGAATATTTTAATCACTGAGCAATTGATGAAAATATATTACAAAATACTTACTTTTTCTCCTTTTAAGCCTTTGATACCCTAGGAAAAAATACAGTAAATTAATAAAATAGAATGCAAATAGTGAACTTATGTTAAAAAAAAAAGGAATACCACATCAATTAAGTCCAATGATTTATTACAAAGTTTGCAAATTTGGCAATTTTATTGCTAAAAAACAACTAAATGTGTACTTGTGTAGAATGACTATTAAAGAAGATTCAAGGAACATTAAAGAAATCTCTTAAAGCAATGAGTTGGTATAAGAGGGAACTCTATGTATCTAACAACAAAGTGTTAACTAAGAAAATCGTGAACTCTTAATGTTCAAGATATACTTCCTTTGAACCCGTTCTCCAGAACAGGAGGCTATTGTTCCTCCAAAGCATACTATTATTTCAACAGGCCTCTGAAGCCCCAAGCTCCTTCAAGAGATGAGAAGAAGGCTAAAGTTGGGTTGACATTAGTTTAATAACACCATTGTGGGGTTTTTTAAGTGCAATTTTTAATTGGCATAATGCTCTTGTTTTGTTGTGGCATAATTTTAATTCAGATTAAGAACGAGGGTGAATTTGACTAGAACATTTCTTGCGATTTTTCCAAAGTCCAAGGTCTACCATGGTTAATAGGGCTACTTATTTACTTTGAGACTGTAGATTAACACCTAGGGATTGAGGGGATAAGAGGATAATGGACTGCTTTAGGAGGTGGTAGCCTTCTCCTCAATGGTCTTCAAACAGAAACTGGATGATAATGTATCTGATGTGGTATAGAGAGGAGGCTTTTTCAGGGATTGGTTGAACCAGGTGGCCATTAAGAGACCTTCCATCTTTGAAATTCTGTGATTCTGCTCTCCACTAATACCTTATAACCTGAAATAGTGACTTTCAGTCTCAACTGTAATTCATTCTTCCCCTATCTCCCCAAACCCAACCAAGTCTCTATACTCTTTACTATTAATCTAGAGTTAACCTCAAATCACATCACCAATGTATCCTAAATTATCCTAAGGCTAATTGTTAGTCATGTTGATGCAAGAGTACATCTGCCAAGTACACAAATAAGTTTTTCTTTTTCTTTTCTCAGGATCTCCTTAGCTGCAAGGATCTCTGGTGGAGAACAGAAACACCCTACTGAGTTTTCTCTTAAGGCATAGGAAGGAGAAGTACATAGATTCTTTCCCAATTCATTTCCATGGCAGGGTTTGCAAAGCAGAAACCTACCAGGACCCCTTGAAGACCTGGTATCCCCGGAAGTCCAGGAAATCCTTGCTCACCCTGAAAGGCATACAAAATTAGTCATTCTTCTTAACCTTTGTCCATCCATACTAGAAAAGCTTATTCAGGCATTTCCTTTGTCTCTTCCCCTCCCCTTTCAGTAAGGCAATGGCAACCCTAAACAAAGCACTTAGGAATCCTTATAGCTATTTGTGGGTCAGGAAACTGAGAGCCAGGAATCCATTATATCAATTGAAAATGGGATTAGAATCTGCTTGTTCTCAAATTGTGCATGGGCTCCAAAAGCTTAATTGTGCCAAGAAATTTCAAATTGCTGATTACTTGAAACTTGAATAATTAGGTCATGCCCCTCCATTTGAGGCCATGCTCTGGGGAAAAAGGATGAAGGGCTGGAAGATTGGTTCGAAATGGCAAGCAGAGTCATTCCTCATCCTGAGTGCAGTTGTGCTCCCCTAGCTGTGTGATTAATGATGCTTCACAACTGCAGGTGAAACTGACCACTTGGGTACATGGCTTTTTATCTTATTGAGGAGGAATCTGACTAGCCACCCCATATGATGATACAGGAGAACTGGAGACCAGAGACAGACAAATTAGAGAAATTTGTCTGGTTTTGAGTCTCATGCATGCTCAGTTCAGGCATTCATACTCATATATTTGGCTAAAATGTTTCAAGGAAAATCTATCTCCCCATTGCCATTCTATTCTTTTTCTTCTCTTTTTTTCTTACCTACCTTTGTGCCATTGCATCCTGGTAAACCAGGAGGCCCATAAGGACCAGTATTCCCAGGACTACCCTGAAAACAAAGAGAACAACATTGAGAACAAAGAGAACAAATATCATATATTTGCTAGATACCAACACCCTACAAAAGCTGCTGAAAGTCTTGGGGTGAGTGGCCAGGTACTTTAGTATTTAGTTAATCCTCAATTTTGCTCATGTATTACTCTCTGTTCTTAATGCCACCTCTCTCCCTTCAGGTCATACCTTTTCTATTAATAGTCTCTGGCTAGCCTGGAGAAAAAGACTTTTCCCCAAATTTGGCAGGTGTGTTTGAAGACCCTTTTTCTATCACCTGGACTATACTCAGAACTTTTCCAGCTAGATGGGACTTGATAAACCTTGTTCTTTGCTAGCACAGCCATCAAGAACCCAGAGTTACCACTATTCTCCGAGTATCATGGTGGGCAATGAATTTGGACTCACTGGAACCAGGTTCAAATACAAGCTCTTCTACTTACTACCTATGTAATCCTGGGCAAAGCATTTCTTCTCTCTCAATCTCAGCTTCCTTCTCTGTAGAAGGAAGAGGTTGGACTATATGGTCTCTAAATCCCTTTCAGCTATTATCTGAGTAGGGCTTTAATGAAAACTGCATGTGCTATGTGGTCCTAAAGAACACTAGAAGGAAATTAGGTTAAGTAACTTAATTTTAAATTTAGGTTTAATTTTTATTAATTTATTTATTATAAATTAATTAATTTAAATTTAAAAAATAAATTAATTTTTAAAAGGATTTCTATCATTTTGTTATATTTATTCATGGAGATGATATTGGTCTAATGATAAAGAATGAGGTTTGGGCTGTTTTAATTGACCCAATGGGTATTATTATCCATGTTTTACAACTGAAGAAACTAAGGTTGAGAGAAGTTTAGTGACCTGTTCAGGACCACACATTTAATAAGTGTCTGGGGCAGAATTTGAATTCAGGTTTCATGACTCCAACATTTAATTCACTGTTACCTACCTGCCTTTCTATATAAATCATTGAAATATAAGTAGGTTTTAAAAATTATTATGATGTATGTAGTATATCATATGGATCAGTGGCATAAGATTCAAAGAGAAACCCTTGTAGAGTGTATCTTGACATAGAAAACCACAAATTGATATTGTTGTATTTTTATTTATTTTGTCAAACATTTGCTGATTACATTTTAATCTGGTTGCCCATTTTGCAACCCACTTGTGGCAAACTCAATGAGTAATCCTCCCTCAGACTTTTCTGATATAGGACAGATAGAATTATTTCAACTACTTTATGGAGCAATTTTAGAAAGGCAATTAGTGTCTGAGGTCGAATTTGCTCTCAGGTCTTCCTGATTCCAAGCCTGACACTCAATCTACTGCACTACCAAACTGTCCTGCTAAAGATGATAAAATAGCCAAATTAGGCTACTTAAGTACACTGAAGAGATACTTTCATTTCCTAAGCACAAATCAATAAGGTTTGCTTTAAGCCTGGCAAAATGTCTTAGATATGTGTCCTAATATAAACCTTACCACAACTGTGAGGTTATTGTGACAGGTGTTGGTATTCTCAGTTTCTCAATGGAGAAACCAAGGCTGAGAACTTAAGCAACTTAACCATAATCATGCAGCTAGGAGGTGACCTCGTTTTAGGTGGGATTCAAATTCTGTGTCTTCTTGACTAGTGGTTGGACCACCATTCCATGCTGCCTCCTCAGATGACTTTAAGGCCTCTTCCAATTTAAAACTATGATCCCCATGGCTTGTGACCCTATTGAGAAGATGCATGCATTTCTTCATTACTTACTGGGAGTCCTGGAGGACCTGAAAAACCTGGCAATCCTGTCATTCCCTATTGGCATAAAAAAAAGAGAATGAGAGAGAGAGAGAGAGAGAGAGAGAGAGAGAGAGGTTGTTTAAATGTTCAAAATACAGCATATAAAAATTAATATGGATGGATTGTAATACTAATACTGACCCTTGTGCCTTTGGAACCAATAAATCCCGGAAGCCCCGGAGATCCCTAGATCCAAATTAAAGAGAGAAGGAAAAAAGATATCATAAAATAAGATGTAAATTACATGGTATTAATACCTGTGTATATTACAGACCCTCCTTTCCCACATTCTTGCAAATGGTCAACATTGTTTTGCCTCCTTTTATCTCATCTTTAATGCTATATTACTTGTAATCCATTTTCTTGCAAAATACTTGGAATTAGAATACTAAGAAAAGAAAAACAAACCTCCATCCTAAAAACACCAATCAGCTAATCAGCTGCTAATAATTAAACTCAATGGCTATGACTGATGGAAATAGCAATGACATTACATGTATGGTTTCTCAAGTTTATTAATAAAATATATCACAAATGTGTATGGTGATGGAAAATTGAATAGAATCCAACATGAATTTTATTTTTCTTTATTGTGAAGAATCGGTGGCGCCTGTCCTCCCTGCAACACAGAAACAGAAAGTTTCAGTGACTTTTAGTATTTTTCATCATGCAAGGAAAAATTGTTCACGTAGTCTTCCTAGACTAGATTAGACTGGCAAGGCCAAAGGCTGCCTTTTCTTACTTATATGGAACTCAGGGGCTCAATACTGCTTCCAAATCATCAAAAAGATTCACATGCTATTCTCTTCTCTGCCTAAATAAATAAATACAATTCCTATTTGGGTTATTCTGCAGGGAAGATATGTGATCTTCATGTTTTATCTTTCTATTATACATTTCCTCATCCTTTCAAATACTTCTACAATAGGACAAAAAGCTTATGCTTTTGGGAAATTTTTCTCATCAGATTTAATTCATCTGGTGGTGTCTGTATTTGAACTAGTCCCTTAACGGTCCCCATTCTTGGTAAACTGTTTTAGAACATAACCTTCAGAAATGTGGCATAGGATACATTTTTTCAGGATTTTTCCTGTGATATGTCTGGCATATCTAGTATAACACATACCCCCAAATCAGTACCACATAATGTTGACATATCTCAATGGAAACACAAAAAAAGGAAACAGCAAAACAATGAGGCACAGATCACATGGGGAAGAAAGAAGCTGCACCAAAAAAAAAAACAAAACAAAACCTGACCCAATCAGCCCAATCAGCCATCTGTGCAATGGCTGTCCTCCAGGCTGAAGGAAGTCTCCTCAAAGAAGGTATTTGATATAAAAAAAAAGGTGATCAAAGGATGGAGGAAGGGAGACAGACAAAATGATCAAAAGGAAAGATAATGTTGGATTTGATGAAAAACAAATCAACAATACTAATAGAAATAGTATCTATGAACCCATCATTGAGATAGCTGTTCCCTGTTTGGTTTTTTTCTTAGGAGAAATGGGAATGGAAATCTGGGTAAGGAATTCAGAGATGCCTAAATAATTACTACTATGGAGACAGAGTAAGATAAATAAGAACAATCATTTTTTAAGGTTACAGAACATTCCGACCTTTAAAAGATTCACTCCGTAGATGGAGT
The DNA here is from genome assembly GCF_016433145.1 of Gracilinanus agilis. Classification (NCBI taxonomy): domain Eukaryota; kingdom Metazoa; phylum Chordata; class Mammalia; order Didelphimorphia; family Didelphidae; genus Gracilinanus; species Gracilinanus agilis. The sequence goes on along the minus strand of NC_058132.1, from coordinate 625,311,802 downwards.
ATTTTTCTGATGTTCACCTAGGTTATAACTAGTGCTGTAGGAGACCAAGGATTCTCAAGATTAAAAAGATTAATCACTGTCAATATCAGTCTCACTAATGTGTAGAGAAGGAAAGATGGTATATTTCTAACTATGCTTTGATTTACACGTCTTCCTAATGGGAATCCATTGATTGTTTATAAAGGGGTCTTGTGTTCAATGAGCCAGATTTTAGTATTATAGAGTAAGATTATTGTAACGTCCTATGAATCATGATTCATCAATAACCTGCTACTGGTAGTTTTGCTAAAAGAAGTTTTCCCTACCCTCCTTTCTAGGGACTACCAGTCCCATAGGGCAAGTGTGAATTCTTAATCAAATAAGAGGAAGGGAGAAAACAAAGCGAACCTTGGGGGAAATATAATAAATGAGGACTGCCATTGGTCCCAGGCACAGCAGATAATCCTAGAGACTAAATTAGTCCAGGTCCTGGTCTTTGTTCCAAAAAATAACTTGGCTAATGAAAAGGATATGGTCCTTAATACCAGCCTGTCAAGGATCATCGAAAGGAGCAGATTGGTAGTCAGATTTCTGTCCAACTCAACAATTAAGCAGTGTCAAATGCCACTGGCAGTCATGCTGGGGTCAGCCAAAGGGAGAAAAAGTCATCAGAAGCAAAGCAAATCAAAGGCAAGACTGGGTATGGTAGAACTCATCCTGGTATAACAGCTATGATGTTCCATCTCCCTCTACCTATGGAGTCAATGGGTTCTCATACCTGCTGAGCCTGTATTCATCAGATAGTATATGATATGGAAACTTGGAAGATGATTTACCTTGGGTCCCTGAGGTCCAGGTATACCTTCTGGACCAGGCAATCCTTTCTGGCCAGGTGTGCCAGGACAACCAGGAAAGCCTTTCTCACCCTGTTCAAAACAACAGAATCAACATAAATCACATTGGAATTAAATGACCAGACATCATCTTCCTAGATAATTTAATGGTGAATTTTAAAGTGTGTGTGTGTGTGTGTGTGTGTGTGTGTGTGTGTGTGTGTGTGTGTGTGTGTAGGGTAGAGATGACTATCAGTGGCACATAATCAAATGTAGCTACCATAAGATTTTTGATTTTCATGAAGATTCATAAGAGGCAACATGGTATGGTAGAGTGAGTAGACTAAAGCATGTTTAAAAGAGTTGAAATTGGAGGACTTGTACCTATATGACCTACCTGTGTCAAATCACTTAACTACATTGAGTTTCAGTATCTGATCTGTAAAATAAGGTATGTAGTGGTGGTGGTGGTGTGTGTGTGTGTGTGTGTGTGGGGTTGGCCTAGATGATCTCAGAAGTCCCTTCTCAATGTGAATCTTTGTTTTATTAGTGCTGACCTTGGAGGCAGGAGACCTAAGTCAGATTTTGATTCTGACCCTTACCAGCTTGGTGACTGCTGATGAGTCACGAGTCACCTTGAAGCTTGAGAGTTTTTTTTAAATCTGTAAAATGGGAATAATAATCATGGACTAACTGTCTGATAGGGCTGTTGTAAGAAAAGTGTCCTATGAAATCTAAAGCTCTCAATGCCCAAGTTTAGACGCTCCTCTCAATCCTCACCACCACTTTACCCCCAATAATTTTTAACTTTTGAAAGCCTCTATTTCTAGTTCAAAGCTAAGTGGTGCCAATGCTAAGAAATGAGGAAATGTTGAGAGGAAAAGGGAATCAAATAAAGGGGGAAAAAACTCTGACAGAAAACAAGAAAATGTCTCAAGTGGAACCTGAGGAAAAGGACAAAGAATAGCCAGAAGCTATTCACTGTGCCACTAGCTGCCCATCTTCCATGAGTATCATCCATTAATACCTATCTTGACTCTCCATGGAAGCACTGAGTTTACTCTGGCTTCTGGAAGGCTTAGCCAGCATAGTGAAAACTTTTTCAAGACCTGACAAGCTCAAAGGGCCCTGTAACTCTGATTTGCCTATCACTTGATCAATCAACAAAAATTTATTAATTTATGCTAGTCATTCTTTCACAGAGGGATCCACCATGTCCAGTTTGGGAAGTCTCAGCAACAAAAGTTTGGTGACAAGGGGGTGAAATAATTTTGGCTACAGCAACTAATGAAGACCTGCCCATCCTAAGGCATGGAAGTGTTTCAGTCTAAGTTAAGGGTACTTCCACATTTGGGAAAATGGTAGATCTTAGGAACTAGTGATGCATCTACAAAGAAAGGACTGGACAAATTTATATTAGGGTTGGAAGGACCCTTTGAGATCATCCATCCAGTCCACATCTTTATTTTCATATGGGAAAAATGAGTCCCCCAAAAGTAAAGGGACATATCTAAGGTAACATAGGCAAGTGAGTGGTAGCAGGAGGACCCAAACCTAATTCACTGAACCATAGATATAGAGATGGAAAATACCTTTAAGGCCATCTAGTCCAACTCCTTCCTTTTATATTGGAGAAATAGAAGCCCAAAGGGGTCAAAGTTTTCTCTTTCCCAAAGTCACACAGATAGTGAGTGCCAGAGCTGGGACTTAAACCCTGGTCCTCTTGATCCTTAATCTGACTTTCCACTGTACTGTGTAGCGTGTCTGAATGGAGTAGGAATTGGTAAGCTCTTTCCTGAATTCCTTCCTTTATTCTTACAGTTGAATTCCTTTCCTAGCCCAGAGCTTTGTACATGGCAAGCTTGAAATCCTTGCAGAATTGGCTCTTATTTGTGTCTCACAGAAAACGACTGTGGTTCTGCTCCCCTCATCTCCCACTAGGTGGAGGTGGAGATCATGACATACAACTGGCTCTTCTCCCAATCTTTATTCAGCCTCCATCTAATAAACCACGTTGGTTTCCACTTGAATTAAGTGGTTTTCAGTTGTCCTCTTGTGTTCTGAGAGATTGTAGCCAGTGCATAAATGGAGGAACATCCTCTGGAGCTTCACTTTACTAATTATCTGCCTCTCTCTCACCACCCAAAGAGTTATAATTTAACTGCTGGTATTTAGGCCAGCCGGCCAAGGGCTTGAACAAGGCATTCTTTCAAGTTAATGTTTCTGTTTGGCTACATGAAAATCGCAGCGTTTGGAAAACGAATGGACTCCACTCTTTCTGGATGTTATGAATGGAGCATGTTGAGGAGAGAGAAGCGAGCGTTAGAACCTGGTCCTCCTTACCTTATCGCCTTTGATGCCATCACAAAAGCAAGGGCCTTTGTCGGTACAGACGCAGCCCTGTGGGGAAAGAAAGGAATTTTGTTTAAAAAGAAGAACAAATTTCTATGTTATTTGACGAATCACAATGAGTAGGACAAAATGAATCCAGCCTGGTTGTTGTTTTCTTTTCTTTGACTCAGACTCCTCTGTTTGGCCTTTAGAGCCTTTCACAAGCTACCTTTTCTGCCTTATTAAACATTCCTCCCCAGCTCACATGCTACGGTTCAGGCAAAATGGCCTTCTTGCTTTATCCCTCAGGCCTAGAGGGTGTCCCCTCTTTACTAAGCCCCAGAAACCCCTCATTTCCTTCAAAGTTCAACTCCTGATCACAGCGAGAACTGTCTTCCCTCCCCTTCCAAATTACATTTTGTTCATATTTTACAGAGGAAGTAAACTCTTTGGGAGCAGGGACGGTTCTGTTTTAGTTTGGGTTTTTGTGTACCCGATGCCTGGCACATAGTAGATGATTAATAAATGCTTGTTAGTAGATTTTTCAAGTGCAGCTTACACAGGAAACCTTTTCTGATTTCCCAGATGCTAGTCTCTGTTTCCTGATTGTCTTGTATCAATTTTATATAGATACAGATAGACAGATACATATGTATGTACATGTGTGTATCTCTGATCGATATATGTATATCTATTGATTATTTCTATCTCTCTATATAATGTATGTATATATGTACACAATATACACACTTCTCTCCTTCTCTCTCTCTCTCTCTCTCTCTCTAATATAGACACCTATATACCCCTCTCTCTCTATATATATACATATATATATATACCCAATATACACACACTTCTCTCTCTCTCAAATATATATCCAATATATACACCTCTCTCTATCTTTAATATATACCCAATATACCTCTCTCTTTCTCTTTTTATAATATATTCACAATATACATCTCTCTCCCTCCCTCCCTTCCTTCCTCTCTGTCTCTCTTCCTCTTTTTGTAATACATTCATAATATACACCTCTCTCCCTCTCTCTCTAATATACACCCAATATAAACACACTTCTCTCTCTCTCTCACAAATATATATCCAATATATACACCTCTCTCTATCTCTAATATATATCCAATATACCTCTCTCTCTTTTTATAATATATTTACAATATACACCTCTCTCTCCCTCTCTCTCTAAAATACACCCTATATACACACATTTCTCTCTCTCTCAAATATATATCCAATATATACACCTCTCTCTATCTCTAATATATACCCAATATACCTCTCTCTCTTTCTCTTTTTATAATATATTCACAATATACACCTCTCTCCCCCTCTCTCTCATATACACCCAATATATACACACTTCTCTCTATATATATAGTATATATCCAACATATACACCTCTCTCTATCTCTAATATATATCCAATATACCTCTCTCTCTTTTTATAATATATTCACAATATACACCTCTCTCTCACTCTTTCTAATATATATAAAATATACAGCCTCCTCTTTCTCTCTCTATGATATATATACAATACATACCTCTCTCTCTTCCTCGCTCTTTCTTCCTCTCTATATACATATACATGTATATATATTTACATACACACATGCACTCATAGCCCTGTTATTTTCCTTGACAGAATGTAAACTCCCTAAGGACAGGAACCGTTTTGATTTTAAATCTTTGTGTAACAGGTCACTCTAGTGCATGAAAAATCTGGGTCATACCACTTCTGTGTCTTGGGCACCTGGCACAGTGCCAAACATTTAGAAAATATTTAATATTGCTCTAATAATTGTTTCTATCAATATAGGACATTAAACACTCTCTATTCTAGACCACGTGAATTTGTCTAAAGAGAACAGACATTCCTTTGATGTGGGTTTGGGGGAAAGGACAGGGAGCAGCCTTTGGATCCCAGTTGTTTCCTTTTACTAGCCTAATTCAATCACACATTCTAAGGTATCTGTGTGGCAAAAGCAAGACTAATAATCGTCTCTCTCTTCCCTTCTCTGATGTCTCCTTAGAACTCTTGTGAAAGGGTTTTGGTCTTCCTGAAATATGATTAAGACTCTGAGATGATGGTCCACAGTATCTGTGTTTCTCTAAACAGAACGAACATCTCTTTGACCTTAGATTGTGGGGAGATGAAGGACATTTTTGTTTTGTCTTACTAGTCACTCAGTGTGCTTCCAACTTAGGGACTTCTGATGACTTTAATGATACACAAACTCTCTAGGATCTGCAACAGCAGAGGAAAGCGCTAAAGAATGATGAGCACAAAGCAACTGGATATGGTTTATGTTTGCATTTGAGAATACTAATAATATACATATGAGCGAATATAGATGTATGTACATTTGTACCCATGCATAAACAATTAGAGTTTAAACTGCATTAAAACTTTTGGAATATATATATATATATATACACATATATATACACACACACAATTAAGTATATGTGTATGTGTGGGTGTGTACAATTTCTACCTGAATTTGGCGATAGGAATAATACATATAAACAAATATATATATTTACATTCTTATGTGCACATATGTGCACTCATGCATGCACATCCATAAACTATTAGAACTTAAAGCTGCATTAAATCTTTTGGAACACTGTGTATATAAATATACCTGTGTATGCATGCACATATGTTTACCTATGTATACACGCATATTTGCACACACAAACATGTGGTATATATAGACATATACATATATTCATACATACATGTAGGCATATATATGCATATATCTGTGTGTGTGTGATTCATGTGAGACATATAAAGTAAAACCTCTAATAGAAAATTACCTTTCTAGAGGGGGAAAAGTTGAAACTAATTTGCTTTAATGGTATAGAATGAAGGGGGGAAAGTACAGTTTTTTTCAGATTTTTTTTATCATTCATCTTCCTTCTACTTCTGAATAAGGGAAGGCGGAAAGGAATAAGCATTTATGTAGAGATAACTCTGTACCAGGCACTGTGCTAAATGCTTTACAAATGTTATCTAATATCGCGAAGAGATAGATCAATGTTTCCAAAGATCTGGATGTTGTTTAAATGAGACATACAGAAGGTTCTTTGCAATTTTTCAGTTTGTATCGGAATTTTGGGATTGCTTGGTTTCAGTGTTGTCATGTCTCAGAGTAGTTATTTCAGTCTTAATTTACTCAATTTTCTTTCTCTGAGATAGCACCCATACCTTTATGTTTGCCAACCAAAACCTTTGGTCTACAGTGCCCTTGCTTATGATCTTAATGAGCAGTCTATAATTTTAAAAGTTTTTTAGGCACTATCTCTTCTGTGAAGTCATTTCAGAATGACTAGAAAAAAGCTGATCATTTCTGTCATCCAATCAGGACTCATATAACTTTCAGATTATCATACTGATCCCTTAAATTAAATACTTTTTTATGTGTCAACAACCAAATCACATTCATTTTAAACTTGTATATATGATCACCAAAGGCCAAATATCCATAAATATCTCCATTTGGTAAGAACTGACTAAAGTACTATCATTATTTTTATATTTCTTTTGTAAAAACTATTATTGATTGGTTTAAAAAAAACTTTCTTGGTTCAAGGTTCTTAGTGGCCATAAGTAAAAGGTATTAAATTTGACTTTTCATTTATTTCATACTAGGAATTCTAGTTGACACATATTAATTGTATATCTTTTACTTGCTTTTAAAAATTGATTTAAGAATTTACTCCTTAATGTCCCCTATTTGGAGCATAAGCCAATATTTTGTCTTTGTCTATCCATGCTTTAACACTGAGACAAACAATGACAGCTCTTAGAAATATGGCCACAGTGTGCAAACCTACCATATATGGATGCATACTCTGTCAAAAAGGAATATATCATGAGAAGAAGACAATTGTGATATCTCTGGGACCCAAAGATTCAGATTTTTCCTGGTTTCTGATTTCCTCTTGGTACTGTTTGTATGTAAGCCTTGGTGCTCGCCTCCATTATATTTTGACCTAGAACTCTACTTATTCTGCCTTCAACCTTCAGGTCAGACTCTAACTACCACTTACTGGGCTTCTCCTTTGTAAGAAGCCCTTTGTAATCTTCTATTCTTTTACTCCTCTAAACATTCTTCAATCTATCTCCACTGGTCTACTTCCTATTCCTTATAAAGGACATCCATTTCCCATCTCCAAGCCTTTGCACTGTTTATTCCTCAACAACTGAAATGCTTTTTATTTCCACGTCTTGGGTTTTCTGGTTCAAGAATCAGCTCAAGTTTTATTTTCTGAAGGGAATCTTTTCCAATATCTCAACTCTAGCATCTTTCTTCTTTATTTCCTGTTTATCCTGTACATAACTTTTTTTTTGTCCATACTTGTTTGCTTGTTGTCTCCCCCATTAGACTGAGCTCTCTGAGGGAAAGGATTAGTATTTAGCCCTTTGTAACCCTAGTACTTAGTACGGTGCCTGTACATGGTAGGTGCTTAATAAATGGTTATTGACTGACTGATCAAAGCTGTACTATGCATGTACACACCAGCAATAACTATTCCATTCTTTGAGCAGAGCTTAACAAGGTAGACATGAATGAAAATGAGGATGAGGAAGGTGAGGGTGATGAAAGACAAAACTCAAGATCCCCATTCCACTAGCTAATGCTGAATTCCCAAAACCAAACATTTACATTTGTAAACTCAACATTTAAAAGAGAACATACACATATACATACATATATATGTATATATAAATTTGCATAGCTAAAATAATAAAATTTATCTGGAAGAATAAAAGGTTAAGAATATCAAGGGAATTAATGAAAAATTTAAAGGAAGCAATATCAGATCTTAAGCAATAGCAACAGAAAATTATCAAAACAACTTGGTACTGGATTAAGTAGAATGTTTGGCCATTCTACTATGCATTAGACACACAATATACAGAAGAAAAAGAGTACAATAGACTAGTGTTTGATAAACCAATAATCTAAACTATTTGGGCAAGAACTTACTATTTTATAAAAACAACTGGTGAAACTAGAAAGTAATATAGTAGAAACTAGGCAAAGGACAATATTTCATACCATATAACAAGATAAACTTAACATGAGTGCATAATTTAGACATAAAGGGTGATATAAGCAAATTAGGAGAGCACAGAATGAATTACTTATCAGATCTATGGAGAGGGGGAAAGTTTATGACCAATCAAGGGATAGAGAAGTTGGTGGAAAGTAAAGAGGGTAATTTAAATTACACAAAATTTAAAAGTTTTATTTTTTTAAACAAAGATCATTGTAGCCAAAATGAGAAGAAAATCATAAAACTTGAGGAGGGGAAGTGGACTTTAGAGCAAGTTTCTTTGATAAAAATCTATTTTTCAAAAGGTAATCCAACAAAATTTATAAAAATAAAAGTCAATTCCAATTGCTAAATGGTCAAAAGATATGGACAGGCATTTTCCAAAGGAAGAACTCAAAGTTAACAATAGTCATATGAAAAAAATGCTCTAAATCACAAATAATATGAGAAATGCAAATTAAAACAATCCTGAGATACTGATGGCCATTACTTTGGCTAGGATAGAAAAGGAAAATGATAACTGCTGGAGGGGATGTGGGAAATCAGTACACTAATACACTATTAGTGGAACTGTGAACTAGTCCAACCATTCTGAAGAACAATTTGGAACTATGCTCAAATGACTATAAAACTGGCATACCCTTTGAGCCAGCAATATCACTACTAGATCAAGAACCCGTATGTATAAAAATATTTATAGTAACTCTTTTTGTGGAGGTAAAGAATTGGAAACTGAGAGGATGCCCGTGAATTGGGAAATGTCTAAACAAGTCATGGTATTGACTGCGATGGAATACTATTCTGCTATAAGAAAAGATGAAGGGAATGGCTTCAGAAGAATCTGGTAAGACTTATATGAACTGATGCAAAGTGAAATGAGCAGAAATAGAAGAATAATGTGCATAGTAGCAACAATACTTAAAGATTATCAACAACCTTAATAACTGATCAATATAATGATCTAAGATGATTCCAAAAGACTCCAGAAAAATACCATCCACCTCCAGTAAACAACTGATAGACAGAGCACAGATTGAAACATTTCCCTCCTTTTCCCCTTGCTTTTTAAAAAGACATGGCTAATGCAGATATATATTGTGTATGACTTCATATATATAATAAGTATTATATTTCTTGCCTTCTCAATGGGTGAGGGAAAGGATTGAGAAAAGGAAAAACTTGGAACTGAATGTAAAAACAAAATACATATATGCATATATGTATGTTTTGGAAAAAATAGTGCACACTGAAGTTTTCCATGATCCAGATTATTAAAAAAACTTTTTACCTATTTTGAAATGATGCATTAATGATTATTTAAGCTTCATTTGTTTTGATCCAATAGTAAAACACTATTCCTTCACCTCTCTTGAAAAGCGTAGGATAATTTTCATATGAATACTTTGGATCTATAAATCTTTGCATGGAGATGGTCTGTGCTGGTGGCAATAATTTTGATGAAGTCAAAAGATCCTTTTCCATGATATTTGAAAGAGGGTAGACTACTAAATGCTTGGAACATATGACTGATGTTATGACTACCAGAAAAGGAATGGATAAAATATTACCAGCTATTGACTTTTATGACTCCTTTTTCATCTCCACAAAATCTGAGAATAATCTACACATGTTTGTGGGTGTCCTTAATGAAAAGATAAGGAGCAAACCAGCAGTTTCTATAAATGATATAATAGATCTTGGATCCTATCTGGTGCATAGAGCACTGGACTTGGGGTCAGAAGACCTAAGTTCAAAATCAGCCCCAGACATTTACTAGCTGTGTGACCATTGCAAGTTATTTATAAGCTCAGTTTCCTAATATGTAAAATGGAGACAATAATAAAACGTATCTCCCAGGGTTGTTTTGAGAATTAAATGAGAGATATTTGTAAAGCATTTTGAAAACTTTAAAATGCCAAATAAGTTGTTGGTATTATTATTCTAGTCCAACGATTTTTTTTATCACACAACATATTACAAAAACAAAACAATACAAAACACCAAACCCTTACCTTTTGTCTTAAAATACTGTGTATTGGTTCCAAGGCAGAAGAGTGGTAAGTACTAGGAAATGGGGATTTGGTGTCTTGCCCAGGGTTACATAGCTAGAAAGTATTTGAGATCAGATTTGAATCTAGGCAGGACCTTCCATCTTTAACCCTGGCACTCAATCCACTGAGCCACCTAGCTGCCCCCAGTACATATATTTTAATGGCCATACAATTGATTGAAAGGTGAAGAGAATTAAAAAGCTTAATGTTTTTGTTATTTATTAGTTATAAAAAGTGACATGGTAAAACAAAATGTGATCCTTCAAGACTTTTATCCATCAAAATATCTTCATGCATATATTTAAATTATTTAAATTTCCCTGAAAAAATGTGATAATAGATATAACTTTGTGCTCAGATCTTCTATGTTTCATGAATCTTTGATAATAAATTTCAAGAGAGGTATAAAATGGGGAGATATCTCCTCACTTAAGAGTCCAGATGGAAGAATCATTATTCCCTATAGCTCAAAGGATCATAGATCTAAAACTGGAGCAATCTTAGAGGTCATTCACTTCAATCTTTTCATTTTGCAAATAAGGAAACTGAGGCCCATAGAGGTTATAAGTAACTTTGCCGGGGACACATAGTAAGTATAAGAGCCAGGATTAGAATCCATTTCTTTTGACTTCAGAGCCAATGTTTTTTTTTTCTTATGTACTATGCTGTCTCCTATACTATAGGTCTCCCTAAAATGGATTTGTGCAGATTGGTTGTTTCAAACCCTAGAACATTGTAAAGTTTCTCAAATGAAATCCATGATCACTCAAAACATTTTATCCTAATTATCCAAATTGGAAAAACCAAATCAATAAATTGAAAACTATGAAATGTACTTGCATGGAGATCCCATTGTAGCTGGTCCATTAAGCACATGGATCTTGGACAGATGTTTCACACAGACAATAAAGTGGGTCCAGAAAAGAAAAGGAGGAGTAAGAGAATGAGTCAACCTACCATTTAGGAAATTGTATGAGGCAGCAGCTGGGTGGCTCAGTAGATTGAGAATCATGCCTAGAGATAGGAGGTCCTGGGTTCAAAACTGACCTCAGACACTTCCCAGCCGTGTGACCCTGGGCAAGTCACTTAACCTACATTGCCTAGCCCTTACCACTCTTCTGCCTTGGAACCAATACACAATATTGATTCCAAGACAGGAGGTAAGGGTTTTAAGGGAAAAAAATTAGATGTATCTTAGTGACCCTGAGCTAATGCCTGAAACAAAGGTTTATTTTTTTAACATCAATGTTCTTCTAGATATCTTAATTACAAAGCATAGAATACTAGTTTCTAAAGAATCAAATTTTAAAAAACAAACCCTTATCTTCTGTCTTAGAGTCAATACCATGTATCGATTCCAAGACAGGAGAATAGTAAGGGCTAGTTAATGGGGCTTAAGTGGCCTACCTAGGATTAAACAGCTAGGAAGTATTTGAGACTAAATTTGAACTCAGGGCCTCACCTCTCTAGGCCTGGCTCTCGATCCACTGAACCAGGCAGCTTCCCCCAAGAATTAAATTTTGAAGGGCAGCTAATGGCTCAGTGGATGAGAGCCAGGACTAGAGTTGGAGTTAGAAGAACCTGGGTTCATATCTGGCCACAGACACTTTCTAGCTATGTGTGACTCTGGCTAAGTCACTTAAACCCCATCTGTCTAACCCTTGCCCTTTTATCTTAGAGTTGTTTTTAGGACAGAAAGAACATTTAAAAAAAGAATTAATTTTTAAGTGTTTCTAAGGGAAGCACATGATGTCTATGAATAAGTTGCACCATATTTTCTATTATAATTATGCAGAAGTAGTTGTGTGTGTGTGTGTGTGTGTGTGTGTGTGTGTGTGTGTGTGTGTGTTCAGGTAAGGTGTTACCTGGATAAGGTAAGATCTAGAGCCTGGACCCCAGATGGGCTGATCTTCCTATGAAAGGTGTTCAGGAGAACATGAATAAGACTCAGAGGATACAAAGGCAGAATGAGTTGTGATATGAACCATGATGAGAAGTGATCACACTGATGAGAACACTGAGCTCTCAGTACAGAAGGGGGAGGATCAGCATCTTTCAGAAGTTGTAGCTGCTCACATTTCTATTTCAAGTTCTAAACTATTTTAAAGACCAGCATGACTTGATTCCAGAAAGTACTAAGGAAGCATCATAACTACACAATAGCAGACATAATTTGTATGCTTTTCCTCCCTCCAACAATAACATATTCTAGTTTCTCCAAATCTCAGTTCTGTTAAGTCATTTGCCAGGAGCAGAAGGCTCTTACCATTTGTTTTATGTGTTGGGTTTGCTAATCATTAACATATCTGGAAATAATTCAGGGCAGTGTGTGTGGATTTAGTGTTTTGGAGTCTGAGGTATTTCCATTGGTGAGGCTATATTTCCCATTTTAAATTTAGCATAAGGTAGAATAAAGCATGTTGTTTTGAGTCATTGTTGTTGAATCACTGTAGGAATTGATGTAATTGTTCAGTCATTGTCTTCATTGTCATTCAGTGTTTCAGTCATGTCCAACTCTCCATGATCCCATTTGGGGTTTTCTTGGTAAAGATACTGGAATGGTCTGTCATTTCCTTCTCCAGTTCATTTGACAGATGTGGAAACTGAGGCCAAAAGGGTGAAGTGATCACACAGCTGGGGTCTGAGATTTTATTGATTAAGGCAGCAATAGTAACTTGGGGGAAGGAAGTTTGAATTGATTGAAAGAAATTTGAATTGATTGATGGAAGATTGAATGATGAGATTGGAAAGCAGATTGGAGAGATTTAGAAGAGTGGAGAAAAAGTGAAGGCACTGGGTATGGGAGGCTTTTTGTAGAGAAGTAGAGGAGAGAAATGAAATCATAGGTACTGAAGATAGCAGAAGCCAGGGAATTATTTTTATTTTTATTTTTTTATGGATGAGGAAGCCTTGAGTATGTTTGTAGGAAACAGAAGGAAACAATAGTTAGAGATTAAAGAGTGGGGATAATAATAGGGATAATCTGGTGAATATAGGAAGTAACAGAATTGAAGGAGAATGTAGGAGATTGTGTCTTTCGGAAGTGGAAAGGCTCATTTATTTGTCTTTTAAAGGTCCAATTTACCTTTCTAGTTTATTGCTCTTCTTTACACATTTTACTTGCTATTTTCTTTACACGGTATTCCTGACTCTACCTTTACAGAGGCTGTTCATCATGCCTGGAATGCACTCCCTGTTCACCTCTGCCTTGTAGTAGCAATATCTACCTTCCAAAGTCAGCTCAAGTGCCTCCTCCCAGAGGAATCATATCCTTATGCCTCTACTTGCTAGAGCCCCTCCTGCCTTGTACCCATTTATTTTTAACTGTTTGGCGCATGTTTTATATTTATTTATCTCTCTACATGTCTCCCACCCCCAACAGCATACTAGCTCTTGTTTAATTTTTGTGTTTATAGTCCCAGTACCCAACATAATACTTGGCAGATAGCAGGTACTTAACAAATATTTCTATTCTAAATAACTTGATAACTGATTTTACCTATTGGAACATAAAAAGTGGTACTTGCATTAGCTCCCTTCTCTTTCCCCTCTTTCAAGACCAATTCAGCATAATGGGAAACTGGTTGGTACTGCCCAAAGGCCTCTGTTGAGCTATTCTGTTGATTTTAGTCTATTAACATTGACTTGGCTGGCCTCTCAGTCAGCCAGTAGCCTAAAGCAACATAATCAGTGAAAAGAAGAGCTGACTAAGGAGAATGTGAATGGTGCCAGCTAGACTCCAAAGGATGTCCTGGGCACAACCCTAGACTATGCCTTCCTCCCTATTCCTATGTGAAGCAATTGACCATGAAACTTGGATGTATTTATCCAAGAAGAGATTCACATCATAACTCCACCTTCTTCCCAGAATCACATGTTGTAGCAGGGATTTTTTTCAGGTAAGTGTTGGACTGGAAAACTCCTACTGATGCTGTGTCTCTGGTTCTGAGATTCCTGACAAACCCAGGTTTTGTTGGAAAGATCTTTAGTGAGGAAGAATCCACTAGAACTCCTGGGATAACCCACTTTCCCTTTCAGTATCCCCCCTAATTGCTAGGAAGTTTTTTATGACTTTTGAGCTACATATAAATCCATCTATGGATAAGTCAATTGGTCCTAATTCTCCTTTAAGGGGTCAAATAGAAAGTCTATTTTCTCATCTATATGGCATCCTTTTTGAATATTTGAAGACAATAGTCATGTTCCTCATTGCCTTCCCTTCTCCAAGAGCTACCTAATTCTAATTCTTTCAACCAGTTCCCAAAGGGCATGATATCAAAATCTTTTGCCATCCTCGATCCTTCTGGTGAACATTCTCCATCTTGTCAATGTCTTCCTTAAAATATTGCAACCGGATTGAACACAATAAATGCTCCATTTATGGAGTGATCAGGCCAGAATCCCACAAGACAGAGATCATCTCCCTACCTCTGACTTTCTGAGATTTATAGCCTTAGATTACATTAGACTAGAGGGCTGTCATCCTTTTTTTTAACCCTTACCTTCTAGAATCAATATTAATTATTAGTTCCAAGGGAGAGGAGTGATAAGGGCTAGGCAATTGGGGTTAAGTGACTTGCCCAGGATCATACAGCTAGGAAGTATCTGAGGTCAGATTTGAACCCAGGAATGCCTGTATCCAGTCTTAGTCCTCTATCCACTGAGCCACTTAGCTATCTCACTAGATACTTTTCAAATGAGCTATGTAGCCACACTTCCCTCTCCTCACTTACTTCCATATTATATTTATGAAGTTGATTCTCTGGACATGATGAAGAGATGTGAAGCTAGATGAGAATACAATTAGTTAGGTTAGGAAATAACTCAATGACCCTAAAAATATTAGTTTATAGAGCAATAGAAATCTTGAGGAAGAACTCTGGTGGAGAGCTACTGGGCTCTATACCTAACCTAATTCTGCTTAGCATTTTATTGTTGACTTGGATGAAGGCATGATGATCATACATATAAAATTTGAGGATGGTATAAACTTGGGAGGGGAAATGTTGATTTGAAAAAATCAGACTTTGGAAGGTAACATGGTACAGTAGGAGTGCTAGATTTGAATTGAGAAGACCTAGGTTTGAATTCCAACTCTGCTACTTGCTACCTGTGTCTTTGGGGCCAATCATTTATTTCTGGGCCTCAGTTTCCTCTTTTGAAACATGATAATTGGATCAGATGACTTTTAGGTTTCTTTCAAGTTCTAAATCTATGGTCTTAAGATCTCCTAGCATTAGTCTAACAAAATGAAACTTATTAAGGATAAATATAAAGTTTGATTCTTAGGTAAAAAAAAATTCATGGCTCCAGAGAAGGCAAATTTTCCCAGAGAACATGTGATGTGCAAATGGGGTTTTAGTGGACTATAAGCTTTATATAGTCAATAATGTGATACAACATCCAAAAACATCTCGTGAGATCTTAGACCACATTAATGCAGACACAGTGTTCAGATAAATGGAGGTTACAATGCTGCTGCCATGCATGCAGAAGTCTTCAGATGGGCATGGGCACTCTTTAGAGTCTGGATGATCTTATCTCTGGCACCATAACTTGTTTGGGAATGCCCTTGGTTGTTTCCCCTAGAGGAGGGTTTATGAGATTCTTCAATCGGCCTCTCTGTCCATGCCTCATTGACTTTTGGAAATCAGTGGACAGATCCATTGTTGAGTGGACAGAAAACAAATTTGAGGATTTGATTTACTGCTATTTTTGTGGGTAAATTGCTTCAACTGGCTAATCTCTGTTTTCTTATAAAGGATGTTGGAATAGGATGCTTGTTTGCTTCCATCTACTTCATGCATCATTAGTTAAATTCAATAAATATTTATTAAGAATCTTCTATGGGAAAGACTCTGTACTCAAAGCTAAATATTAAGATGAATAAATAATTAGTCTAGAGAAACAATATATGGAGTGACTACAACAGTGTAATCAGAAACAATTACAACAAAGGAATAGAAAGGGAATGCAGTAAAAATGTACTGTCCAGGTATGACCCCAAAGGAGCAAGATGAGATTGCACCCCTTATCTTTGCAGAAGAAAGGAGAGGGGCTTGGAGTATGAAACAGATTTTTCAGTATATTGGCTAGTTATGAATTGTTCTCTTCTTTTTATTCTTTACTTGTAAGGAATGGCTCTCTGAGAGGAAGGAAGGGAATTATAAGTAATGCAAACCCAAAATGTATCATTACTCCATATAATTTCATTGAATCATATCAAATATTAAGATAATTCACAAACTCTTACATTCTGCCATTGATGATTAGGTTGCCTGTGCAAACTATGAGTTGTATGGTGGTTTCCACTTGCACTCTTGATCTTTTGGATCATCTGGGAGCAGCAGTCACTAGTCAAAGTTTATTTCTAGGTCCCCTCAATTTATTTTCAATAATTCTCCTCATTATTGCCACCCCCCCAATCCAAGACACTCCTACTCCCCTACCCAAGAAGTGCCTCTGAGCTCCAAACTTTTTTCAACTCTTTCCCATTCTTAAAATCACATCTGTTTAGAAGCAGTTAAGTGGCTAGAGAACCACGTGTCAGAAGATGGAAGGTCCTGGGTTCAAATTTGGCCTCAGGCATCTCCAAGCTATGTGACTCTGGACAAGTCACTTAACCCAATTTGCTTCACTTTTGTCTTTCTGTTTTAGAACTGTTACCAAGACAGAAAGTAAGGATTAAAAAAAAAAAAAAAAGAAATAAAATTATCAATAACATGCATTTATACATATACTATATATAGATAAGTATATTTAATTAGATAGATAAGTATGTTTCTTTTTAGTTTTCTTTGTAATCCTATATGTATTTATGTACATTTTATGCATATATCATGATATTATGTATCTATACTTGTACATAAACCACACATAACTCTATGAACACATTTCCTCAATGGAGTTCCTATCTCTACACATGGTAATTGGGTTCTCTAGTATCACAATAATAACAGCTAACATTTAGAGAGTCCTTTTGTTTGCAAAGCACTTTACATATTATCTTACTTGATCCTCACAAAACCCTGGGATGTTGTTCTTATTTTCAATCTCCATTTTAATAAATAAGAATGAGTCTAAGAGAGGTTGAGTGACTTAGCCAGAATCACACAACTAATAAGAATCTGCGGTAGGATTTGCACTCAGGTCTTCCTAACTCCATATCTTTCAGACTGTCCACTATTCTCCCTGGCTATTTATCTGCATAGTACCAAGTAAACTTTGGAAGCATAACCTGTTTATTAGTTGGGATTATCTATATTATTGTCGTTGTTGAAAGTTAGATGCTAGAACTTTCTCCCTTCACTTATAAAGAAACAGTGGAGACAGGTCACTCAGGAATCATCACCTTTGTGTCTTATCTTAGCACCTTGACAAATTATTAACAATTTCTTCTAAGAAGGATGCTTTTAAATGCATTGATAAATATGCAGTGTTTCAAAGACAATCAATTAAATTATAATGCAGTTATCCAAAAAATTTATAAAAAGAAACAAATCATATACCCCAGATTAAGAAAACTTCTCTAAGGTCTTTAAAGAAAATTGTGCTTGAAATTTCTCAGTATTTAATAAGTATCTATTAAGCATCTACTGTGTACCCCGCACTGAGAGCCTAACACAGAAAAAAAAAAAAAGAAAAAAGACTGGATTTTTTTTTTTGCCATATTTCCAAAACAAAGAATATCAGGTTACTTTAATGGAAAATATACCCTGGATCTGCGAGTCTAAAAATACAAAAGGATCTCTTTCACAGTGGGAAGAAAGAGGAGTGTAGAAGACGTGAAAACATTTTGATTCACTAAGGAGAGCTCATTTATTTATTTATTTGTTTCAAATGAAAAATTCTTTCGGGGGTCCTAAGTCTAACCTTAATGTCCCACTACTTAAACTGTGGATGTAGGCTAAGTTCTGATACCATTTTTCCTGTTTTTTTTTTTTAGAATATTTTTCCATGGTTACATGATTCATGTTCTTTTCCTCTCCCCAAACTTCCCCTCACCCTCCCCATAGCCGATGTTCAATTCCACTGGGTTTTACATGTATCAGTGATCTGATACCATTTTTTAAAAGCAGAGTTAAGTGACTTGCTCTAAGTCATATAGCTACCTGGTACCATTTTTAAGAGATACAAAAGTTGAAAAATCCCCCCAAAGCATGAATGTGAAAATTTATGAAAAGTTGCATAAAAATGTAAGTCACAAAATGAGATCATACCTTATTTATTTACATTTAAATTCCTATAACATATTAACTGCTTTGCTTACATTAATAAATGATTTCATTTTATCTTTTAAAAATAATCCTTTCTTTCTTAGTAACAATTCAAAGATAAAAGGGCAAGGGCTGGGCAAACAGGGTTAAGTGACTAGTCCAGGGTCACCCAGCTAGGAAGTGTCTGAGGCTAGATTTGAACCCAGGACTTCCCATCTCTAGGCTTGGCTCTCAATCCACTGAGTCACCAGCTGCCCCTCATCCTGGTTTTTTCTTCAGGCAGAACAGCATCCACATTTTCCTCATTTCTAGTTTGTGTGCCTTTGCTCATAGGACAAATGGAGCAGAGTGAACAGTGTTGAATTTGGGGGTCAAGGAGGCTTGGGTTTGAATCCTGCCTTGGGTACTTCCTAGCTGTGCAGCCCTGGGTAAAAGTCAATTAACCTTGTTGAGACTCATATTCCCTTCTGTAATAAGAGTACCGAGAGTCTCAATATATAGTAATGTAGTTAAATGCTTGATAAACCTTAAAGCACTATACAAATGGCAGCCGTTCCTAGCATAGAAGCATTTTGGTAGCGAGTGGAGAATCCTGGAGTTGGAGTCAGAAAGTGCTGGATGCAATTCATGTCTGAACACATAGTTGTGTGACCTTGAGTAAGTTAGTAAATAAATCACTTTCAACCTCAGTTTTTTCATCTATAAAATAGGAAAAATAATAGAGCCTTACCTGTGAGGTGGATTGTCATGAGGATAAAATGAGATATTAAATGTAATTATTTTGAATATCATAAAAGTCTATATAAATGGGAGAAATGACTATTATTTTATCTAGAGGGTTGGTCTTGCTATCTTTCTCTTTATTACTCTTAACAGATTTTGTAGTTGTTTAGTCAGTTAGTTGTGTCTGATTCTTTGTGACCCCATTTGGGGTTTTCTTGGTAAAGATACAGAAGTGGTTTGCTATTTCCTTTTCCAGCTCATTTTATAGATGAGGAAACTGAGGCAAAGAGAGTTAAGTGACTTGCTTAGCGTCCCAGAGCTAATAAGAGTCTGAGGCCAGATTTGAACTCAGATCTCTCTGATTCTAGGTTTAGTACTCTATCCACTGTGCCACCTAGTTGCCCTATGGGCAGATTAGTTGGTCCAAATAGCAAGGCTATTTGTACACTTAAAAGCTGGTCTAGAGATTATAATGCAGCTAGGTGGCTCAGTGGACAGAATGCTGGACTTGGAGTCATGAAGACCTGACTTCAAATCCAGCTTCAGATACTCATTAGTTGTGTGGCCCTGAGAAAACCCCATTTACCGCAGTTTTCTCATTTGTCAGATGAGCTGGAGAAGGAAATGGCAAACCGCTCCAGTGTCTTTGCCAAGAAAACCCCAAATGGGATCATGAAGAATCAGACATGACTAAAACAACAGTAACATATATTATGTGCACCATTTTCTTCTGGGTTGTTGTCTAGCCTGGCAGTGGCAGGGAAATTTTGAGCTCTGGACCAAGGTAGTTCACTCTAGATAAACATAGTCCACTATGCCAAATTGTGCTCAAGTTCAGTTCCTGGAATAAGTTTCTTCAGATGCAAAAGCACCTCTTCTTTAAAGGTGGAAGATGGCCAATGTTAGCATATTAGCAAATAGTTGAACACTGTTCGTAGGCTGGTAAAGCATGAAAGCAGAATATATATTTTATATTAAACATCAAGCCCTCTTAAGAGGTCTGAGGACCATTTTCTGTCTCTGGTCACTTTCTAAATTGACTCTTCAAAAATATAAGATATAAATATTTGGAATGTTTCAAATAGTTTTCCCTTTGCATTTGGAGAGATGAATGTGTGCTCACTAAGTATTACCAAATTAGGTAAAGTTGTAGAGACCATCTGTTCTAGTCTCCTCAGTTTTATGAGATTTCAGTGAAAGCTGAGAATGCAAAAAATTATGTAGAACTACTCCCTGTTGTCTCTAGGACTCAGTATAACCTCTTGGAAACATTTGAAGTCCTTCCTGATTGAGCTCCAGGCTACCTCTTCAGTTTTCTTTTCTGATTTCTCTCCACACAGTCTCCATCCCAACCAAACCATGCTGGCTAATTATTCTACCAACAAGATTGGCTATTTCTCACCTCCACGTATGTGTGCAGGTTATCTCCCCTGTCAGAATGGCATCCTTCCTCATTTCGGCTTTTCAGGATTCTTATCTTCCTTCAGGAATCAATTCAGGTGCCACTGACTCCTTCCAGTCTTCTCTATTCTTTGTGCTTCCTCCCCTTACATCTATTAGATGTAATCTCAGAACATGAATCTCCATTGCACACACATCTACCCTCACATAAGTTATTTGAGGACAGAGAACGTGGCATTTTTATCTTTATATCTCTGGTGCCTAGCACATGGGGTAGGTGTTCAGTCAATGTCTGCTCAGTTCAGTCCAACTGTTAAACACTATGTTTCTTGTGTTAAGAACTTAGAGGAGAACAGTTTATATGTGTATAATGGTTAAATTCTTCAGTGGAAGTCTTTCTCACTAAGAGCTGAAATTTAGCTTCTTGGGTTAGAACTAACTTGAAAAAGAAAATGGCAGGCTCGCATGGGATCAGCCAGTACAGAATGGTTGATCTGGAAAGACTACCCACATTGGAGACATCGCAGATCCATTGGCATGTATATTAAAATGAAATATTTAGGGAAAATCATTATCATTCTTATAGACTCCCCCTACTCAATTTTATTTTGGTTAGGATGAAAAGATAAATTAAAGCACACTAGAAACATAAAAAGATTTCAAGAAAGTAAACTATTATATTAATAGAATAATGAGAGGACATAAAAAGAAGCCCATCTGAAGACAAAAATGTGAAAGTGTCATAGTAACACCCCCTGGACATTTTGAAACTGAAAACTAGTCCTTTTATATACACATAAATAAAAGAGTGGCTATAGAGATGAGAAATCAGAGAAAACAACGGAGGGCAATTGGGCTACCTCTATGTGAAATGAAGCATCTGGTTATTTCAAACATTCAAATAATTAACTGAACTCATTTCTGCCAGATGTTTGGCATCTTGTAAATGTGCTTTTAGAATTAGAATATGAAGAAAAACTAAAAGATGAAATTAAGCAGGAGAAAAATCTCAGTTAGAATAAGTGAAGGGAGATAATCTGGAGGATTTTGGATAGAATGTTTGTTGAAGATGAAGTTCACAATGAAAAAAGAAAATATTTAATTTTAAAAAGACTTTGGTTTAAGCACCAACTCTGATTCATACTGGATTTGTGACTGAGCAAATTAATTAACCTCTCAGTGGCTGCCAACCCTCTCATTTGTAAAGTAGGTGTTAATCTGCATCACTAGAAGATGCATTCATGGGAGCTCTCTATACCAATGAAATTGCATTTCTAACCCCACTTAAAATTATTTTTCAGGGTGAATATTCATTTGATATATAAACATGGTGGTCATTTCCATTCTTTCCTTTGTCATTATATACAGAGTCTTTCAAATATCATACCCCTAAACAATCACAGCTACAACTAAGAGTATCAGAAAATTTTGATTAAATTATTGCCATTCTGCAGAAGCATTGCATCAGTCTCAGAGCTGGGAAAAATATAGGCACTTAGTCCAAACTTCCTCACACTACAAATAAGGAAACCAAGATCCCCAGAAATCAAAGGACTTGGGAGACAATTAGGTGGCTCAGTGGATAGACAGTCAGGTCTACAGATAGGAGGCACTGGGTTCAAATCTAGCCTCAGACACTTCCTAGCTATGTCACCCTGGGCAAATCACTTAATCCCCAATACCTAGCCCTTACCACTCTTTTACCTTGGAACCAATACACAGAATCAATTTTAAGGCAGAAGGTAAGGGTTTTAGAAAAAAAGCAGTTAAAGGACTTGTCCAAAGTCACACAGTTAGCAAGTGGCATAGCTAGGACAAGAGATCAGGTGCTATGACTTTTAGTTCTGGGCTCTTTTTAGGATCCAATGCTTATTCCCTCACTAGACAGAATCTTAAGAGCAAAGGGAATACTGAGTGTCTTAGATCCATTCACCTTTCATAGTTTGTTGGAATAAATGTCAACAACCAGGAGTTTAAAGGGGACTTTCTTTTTTGCAAATTTTTTTAAATTTATTTATTTATTTGGCTGGTGAGTTTTATTTAATTAATTAATTTAGAATATTTTTCCATAGTTTCAAGATTCATGTTCTTTCTCTTCCCTCCTGTAGCTGATACACAATTCCACTGGGTTTTACATGTGTCAGTGATCAAGATCTATTTCCATATTATTGATATTTGCACTAGGGTGATTGTTTAGACTCTATATCCCTAATCATATCTCCATCAACCCATGTGATCAAGCCATTGTTTTCCTTCTGTGTTTCTACTCCCACAGTTCTTCCTCTGAATGTGGATAGTGTTCTTTCTCATAAGTCCAGAGACTTTCTAACCCTAAGTCTTATAGAGGTTTTACAAAAAGAACTTGACCTTACTACCAGGAAGAAGAGAGTTCAAAAGATAGATAATGTCTGACATCTCTAATTGGATAGCTGATTGGTTTATGATCCAAAAGACTTTAAACCTTGGGTCATGGCCCAGAAACCCAACACATTCTCTTCTTATTAAGGGAAAGTAACCCAATGCTGAGGTTTTCATGAGTGAGGGTCTTTCTCATAGGGAGCTGAATTTAGCCTCTGGGTTATCAACTGAAAAAGCCAAAGTAAGTCAATCTTCTTCTCTTATGGGGAAAGGGTAGGACTGCAACTGAAGACTTCAGGTGAGGCCCAGGAGATGGCAGCAAATATGGCAGCTCGATGAAGATAAAGAACAGCAAGGGATAGCAGACACACCAGTTATCCCCAGCCAAGCATTCTGATGACACCTTAAGATATTGACAAGCCTGCAGCACTGAAGACTGGAGGTACCCATCCATGTGTGAGCTGTCCACACAGGGGTTCTGGCCACAGATATTTCTTCTGTGTGTCCTCACCTTTAATCTCTATACCTACCCACTCTTCCTATTGAGGGTCCCTCATTTGTGGGAGACTGTGCCCCAGGCTTCTGGGGGAAGTTCCTATTGCTGCATTTTTACTTTTCTATTTCATGAAGGCTTTTATTTTGAACTAATTGTCTTCTCTGGTTGAGTGGCAAAAGTAAACATATTTATGGAGACTGTGCCTCAGGTTTTTTTGGGGGGAATGTTCTATTGCCATCTTTCTTATTTTTCTTTTATTAAATGCCTTTCCTTTGAACTAATTTTGTTCTCTGGTTGAGTAGTAAAAGTAAACATGTTGTTAGGGGTTCATGAACTATAGTTTCAATGGATGAAGACCCACAGATTACTTTGAACCTGAGTAGCTTTTCTGGGAAGTCCACAGGTGAAAGGGGGTGCCCCAGGTACTACATATGGCTACGCTCATTTGCAGAAATGTGTGCATGGGCAGGCAAGTTATGCCAATATTGTCAGGTACAATGTTTTGCTTCAGTGTTTCTAAATTTCCTTGTCTTGCTTGTGGATAGGATTTGTTATGTAAGTGTGAAGAAAAGTAAGTTAAACATATGAGAGATTTAAGATTTCATTTATTTATAATCTTTTTCTTTGTATATGGAAATGCTTGGGGGTTTTTAGTTTTCTAAAATTTGGAATTAAAAAAAAGAAGGGGGTAAAAGAAGACGATTTTGTTCCAATTGAACATTTCTGTTGATTAAAGAACTATTCTGGTGCCTTGTGCAATCAAAGTAAAAAAAAAATTTCTTGCCTTACCCCCAAAGAAAATAATTAGATGATGTCAAGTCTGGAAGCTGTCAGCCAACGATAATTGCTTATCACAAAATGCTTTGAAAGAATTAATTTTCTTCATTATGGAATTAGGAGTTGCTCCATTTTGCTGAAACCATAAATCACATTCACCAGTCTCCACATAACAATGGCCAAGCAGTGTGTTCTTTTATCATTTATAGTTTTTATGAAAAACAAGGAAACATAAAAAAATACCATCATGAAATTGTATGTCAATGGACCCTTATGTTTCATGGATTAAAACAATTCTTCCTGCCAAATATTAGCTTTTTCCCTGGGTCAAATACATCTATATTTAAAAGCAAACAAATGGCTCAGTGGATAGAGTATTGGGCTTGGAGTCAGGAAAATCTGAGTTCAAATCTGGCCTCATATACTTATTAACTGTGTGATTCTGGGCAAGTCACTTAACTTCTCTTTGTTTTATTTTCCTCAGTTGTAAAACAGGGATAATAATAATAACACCAAGGTTTTTGGGAGAATTCAATGACATGATATTTATAAAGTGCTTAGCACAGCCCCTGGTATATGCTTAATAATCCATCCTTCATTCCCTCCCTAGTTCCTTCCTTCCTTCCTTCCTTCCTTCCTTCCTTCCTTCCTTCCTTCCTTCCTTCCTTCCTTCCTTCCTT
>NC_058132.1:625242119-625282216 GCF_016433145.1 Gracilinanus agilis | reverse complement strand
GAGAGAGAGAGAAGAATACAGTCAGTGAGAGGGAGATATGGAAAGAGAGAGACAGAAAAAGACAGAGAGAGAGGGAGAGAGAGAAAGAAGGAGAGAGAAGGGGGAGAGAAAAGAGAGATAGAGAGAGAATGTGTGTGTGTGTGTTTGTGTGTGTGTGTGTGAGAGAGAGAGAGAGAGAAAGAGAGAAAGAGAGAGAGAGAGAGAGAGAGAGAGAGAGAGAGAGAGAGAGAGAGAGAGAGAGAATGCTCACTGGGCACCTGATAAGATTTTGGAAGTCTTCAAAAAGAAAGTAGATTCTTGAGTTGGGACTTAGAATAGTAGAATTCAGATGGGTGGAGTGTACAAGGCATTTGAGGTTGGAGGATGGGGTGTGAGGATAGTCTAACAAAAAGATGTGGAGGTAGGAATGTACAGGGCATATATGAGAGACACTGGCTACTTTATTAGAAACAGAAATTCAAGTATAGAAGTGAAAATGTTGGATTGATTATAATAACTCACATTTATATAGTACTTGGTGGTAATGTTGCATTCTCAAATACGTTATTTCATTTAAACCTTACAACCTTGGGGGCAGCTGGGCGGTTCAGTAGATTGAGAGCCAGGTCTAGAGATGGGAGATCCTGGGTTCAAATATGGCCTTGGACACTGCCCAGCTGTGTGACCCCGGTCAAGTCACTTAACACCCATTGTCTAGCCCTTACCACTCTTCTGCCTTAGAACCAATAGACAATATTGATTCTAAGATGGAAGGTGAAGGTTTAAAAAAATTTTAATACCCCTCTTTTTTTCTTTAAAAATTAAAAAATATATATTTATTTATTTTAAACTTCTATCCATTGTGAGTTCAACTACAACCTCAGTTACTAGCTGTGTGCCCCTGACAAGTTAATTAACCTCTATTTTCTTTAGTTTCCACATCTGTAAAATGATTATTGTGAGAATCAAAAGAGATAATAATTGTAAAACACTTAGAACAGTAACTGGCACATATGAAGTGTTATATAAATGCTAGCTATTATTATTATAATTGTAGCAATAATTGTTCTTGTTGGTGGTGTTCCTGGTTCTGATGTCCATAGCCAAATAGAATAAGTTTCATCCCTTTTCTCCATGATGGTCCTTCAAAATCTTGAAGAGAGAGGAAGGAGAATAAGAGGCAGAAAAAGTAGAGGGAGGAGTAATGTTCTCCAATAGTTAATTTACCCAGGTGCTATTTAAAGTCTATCCCTTATCACAGCAAAAAATTCATATCCAAGGAGAGAGTCTGTTACTTCTGAGATCTTCATCTTTGTTAGAATCTCAGTGAACCCAAAGAGATAATAAGGAAAAAGACTTGCCAAAAATATTTATAGTCGTGCTCTTTGTGGGGGCAAAAAATTAGAAAATGAGGGAATGTCCTTCGATTGGGGAATGGCTGAACAAGTCGTGGTATCTGATGGTGATGGAATACTATATAAGAAATGATGAACTGCCTGATTTCTATATGAACTGGAAAGACCTATGTGAACTTACATAGAGCGAAAGGGGCAGAACCAGAACATTGTACCCAGAGACTGATACACTGTGGCATAATAGAATGTGACAGACTTTTCTACTAACAGCAATGCAATGATCCAGGACAATCCAGAGGAACTTGTGAGAAAGAACACTATCTATGTCCAGAGAAAGAACTGTGGGAGTAGAAACACAGGAAAAAAACATAGAATCAATGACATGGTTTGATGGGGATATAACTAGGGTTTTGATGTTAAAAGATCCTTCTACTGCAAATATGAATAACATGGAAATAGGTTTTGAACAATGATACATGGATAACCCAATGGAATTGCTGGTCCCTCTGGGAAGGGGAACGGGAAGGAGGAGGTGGAAATCATGAATCATGGAAACATGGAAAAATATTCTAAATTTAAAAATAATAATAATAAAAAGAATCTCAGTATAGTCATTTTACCTGAATATAGGAAACCATACTAGGGACTATGGAAACTCATCAAAGAATAAGAGATAAAACAAATAAGCATGAGCAAGACATGGGAAAATCTCAAATAGATCTATGATTTTAACAATGTGGCTACTCTCTCCAACAGTGCAGATTGCAATCCATCCATGCTGCCCATTCTGTGAAATTCCTGTCCATTTCCTTTCATAAATTCGCCACAGGAGAACCTAGTCTTCTTTGCTTTTTCTTGATATCTCCAGGTTATTGACCAAGCATGGGACCATCCATTGGGTTATCCCTTACTGATGTTGATCTTTTTTTTTAAACCCTTACCTTCCATCTTGGAATTAATACTGTCTATCAGTTCCAAGGCAGAAGAGTGGTAAGGGTAGGCAATGGGGGTAAAGTGACTTGCCCAGGGTCACACAGCTGGGAAGTATATGAGGACAGATTTGAACCTAGAACCTCCCATCTCTAGGCCTGGCTCTCAATCCACTGAGCTACCCAGCTGCCCCCTCTTTTTTTTCATTCATACATTTCCTCGATGACATCCTTTATGCCACTTTTCCTGTGCCATTCTTTATTTGCAATACGTTGCAACCTGCTTATGTGACTCTGTGGCTTTTGGGATCATCTTCTAGTAGCCAAGTGTCCAACAAGAAAATAGCACCAAGTGCCAACTCTACAGCAGCATAAAAGCAGAAACAAGTGTCCCCTTGGTAGTCTAGAACTCCTGGGGTCTGACTATCCCTATCCTCACTTATATAATATTTCTATAATACAACCAAATTGAATTATCTTTAGTAATGGCAGGAGAGTATTAAGACTAAAGCACAGCTCTTTAGCTCATACTGCTGCCCACAAAACCACCTTATTAAAAGAGGGTTTGTGAAATCTGAAGGCATTTGAAATTTATTTACCAACTTTCAGGTTAATGTTTAGTGATAATAATTAAAAGGTTCCATTCAGTACTTTAGTTAATAATATAATATTATATAGTGTCTGAATTTACCAAAGAAAGGAAAACTGGACTTCACTGAGATCCAGACTATCTCATTTTCTGATTGGTATCGCTTGTTAAGTAGACCCTAGATAATTGGGCCTTCTCTCTTTTGAGTCCTATTGGAATGGAAGAATGGAAGAAATACACATAGACATGATACTTAACAGTTCCACTTTCATTCAGAACATTTTGCCTCCTTTATCTTGTTTTTTTAATTCATAAATAGTTGAAAAGACACCACCAGATTAGCATGGAGGTATTGTCCTGAGCTTGTCTCTGAATTGAACCAATTTTAGAATGAACTGTTTGTTCCTCTTAAACATATCCCCACACCTGGGATTTCACAGACCACTGAAATTCCCCTCACCTGACTAAGAATACACTGCTTCCATTCTTCCATCCTTTCCCACCAGTCTTTAACTGATCTAAATACACTGATTTTGAGGACAAACCAGAAAACAAGTGTGAATCCAGAGTGAAAAATATTATTTTGGCTTCTTGTATTTTACTTTAAAAAAAAGAAAGGAAAAAAGGAAGAAAGAAAAGAAGGAAGGAAGAATGGAAGGAAGGAAGGAAGGAAGGAAGGAAGGAAGGAAGGAAGGAAGGAAGGAAGGAAGAAAGAAAGAAAGAAAGAAAAAAGGAAGGAAGGAAGAAAAGAAAGAAGAAAGAAAGGAAGGAAGGAAGGAAGAAAGAAAGAGAAAGAAAGAAAGGAAGAAGGAAAGAAAGAAAAGATCTCCCTTAATTCTGAGGCACCTTGTAATACAGATCATGTCAACTCTTAACCACTGTTAAAATTTTACCAGCAGTGGAAATTTTTCCCTGCTAGAAAGTACTAGAGGAAAAATTTCAGGATTTAAAACAACCCATAAACTTGTAAGTGGAGTGATTCCTTAGCACTAAATATTTGTTATTAGTACTGTGTAGAGATTAATAAATGCTGGCTAGTTTATTTGGATTTTAAAATTTGTTCTTTCTTCTCTGGGCTGAATATGGTCAGAAAATACATTTAGTCAGGGAGCATCTCAAGCCATCTCCAATAAACTATTTTGGTTAAATATCTTTTTTTAGAAAACTACTCACACTTTTATGACTTTTAATTAGAGTACAATGTGAAAAACATCCCTTCTCACCGAAAGGCTATGCCAAAATTAGTCACAATTTCATAGTATTATGATTGAAAGTAGGTTGTCATGAGATAATTTAAAGTTATTTATAAAACCTGAGAGTACTATATGAATAAACTTATTAACAAGTATTATAATGATTGTTATTATTATTATAATTGGAGAGTTGCTGACAATATGAAAGCACTACATGAGTGAACTATTATTAATAATTATCATAATGATTATAATATGGAGAATTATTGGCAAAATCTTAAAGCACTATATGAGTGAACTACTATTAATAAGTATTATGATAATTAATGTTAACATACTTAGTGTATTCACTTCATTTCTATCACTAGAGGACCTTCCGTACCTCACTCAGATGCAGAAGTCACCTCCTAGTTCTCAAAGGTTGTGCAAGCTGTCTCAGGCTGAGCTAAATTCTGAGGGATCATCATGACCTCCCCCCCACCCCAGGCAAAACGATTTTGGGGTCAGAACAACTCACGAAATTATATACCAATGTGTGATAAAATAGCATGCTCTGTAGGTTAACCCTAAGAAGAGCTAACTTACTTGGAGCACAGTTTTTTTTTAAATATTAATATGTTGTTTTATTTGTATTTCTAAAAACTTAAGTTTATAGGTATGGAAGTATGGAGATCTAAGGAATGGTACTAATCATCTGAGCTGCCCTTATTGATTTAGAAGGAGAAGTGGAGCTTAAAAATGCCAAATTTATATTTACACAGAGAAATGACCCAGAGAGGTGGGAACTTCCCCTAATATATTCTGGGGAAAAAAACAACTATAATTTACTCATGTAGGTAATTGCTTACCATTGGTCTTTAGCCAAATATTACACAAAACAGTTTAACTTTGCTCTTTATGGCTGTAAATGGATAAGAAGATGTTTAGGTGGAAGACAGGAGTGGAAAATGAGATGTCTACTTAAGATCTTCTCACAGATATCAATTAAGTTTCCAGTTCTGTTTGCATGACAGTTTGATGGAGATACACCAATTCCAGGTCAAGATAGTTTGGCCAGCTAGGAAATCGTATCCTTAGGAAAAAGGAAACTCCCTCAGGAATCCCCTGTGACAAATTCTAGAAGAGCAGATTTTAAAGAGGTCAGAGAAAGGAAAGATGTAGGATCTCATGGCTTAAAATTCCATGATCTATCCATCTAAGTGGATTTCAGAATTTGAACAATAAATTGCACAGAAGGAATAATTTAGGTTGAATTGCATTTAGAAAATTGTATTTAGTAACCCAGTTTCTCTTAGAAGCAAAATTCCATGTTCTTAACATAATGTTCTTCTTGTGATACATTATCAACTGCAAATCACAAGATATCATAATCTCCAAACAATCAGCACTGCTGGTTTTCCAAAGGGCAAAAAATAGGGTGCACCTATTACCAGGAAGAAATAATACCAGAAGCGACATAAAATAGATTATCCAAGAGAGGTATAGTCAAGAAAGGAGAACAGGCTAGTCATGTAGCAAAAGTAAGTCATAACACATGGTCAGCAGTCTACATACAGACATGAGAGCCACTTGATATTAACAGGTTTAGTTGTGATTACTAGGTAGCACAGTGGATAGAGTGTGAGGCCTGGAATCAGGAGGACCTGGGTTCAAATCTGTCCTCAGATACTTCCTTACTATGTGACCCTGGTCAAGTCACTGAACTCCAATTGCCTAGCCCTTACTTCTCTTTTAATTTTAGAACTGATAGTAATATAAAAAAATAAGAGTTAAAAAAACAGATTTAGAGAAAGTCCTCCAGGGTGATGGACAGACCCCTGTAGATATTGATAAGAGTAGTATAGAATAAAAGGCATTAAATGCATTATGATCTTTATTGTTTGGAGGGGGATGGAGGGAAAGAAAGAACAATCAATTCTTAGGTCCACTGAAGAATTTCTCTGAAAAAATCTCTAAATCACTCTTGACTAGAGAAAGAAAATTAAAACAACTCTGAGGTACCATTGCACCCCTATTAAATTGACTAATATGACAGAAAAGGAAAATGATAAATATTGGAAGGGATATGCAAAAATTGGAACCTAATACACTGTTGGTGGAATTGCAATCTGATCTAACCGTTTTGGAAAGTGATTTGAAACTATGCCTAAAAGACTCTAAAACTGAGCATAACCTTCGATCCAATGATGCCATTACTAGATATATATCCCAAAGAGATAAAAAATGGTGGAAAGGACTTATTTGTCCAAAAATACTTATTGCAGCTCTTTTCTTGTATCAAAAATGGAAATTTAGGAGTTGTCAATCAACTGGGAAAAGGCTGAATAAGTTGTGGTCTATGAGTATGATGAGATTTTATTGTGCTATAAGAAATGACAAGCAGGATGATTTTTGAAAAATCTAGAATTACCTGAAGTGATGCAAAGTAAAGTGAGCAGAACCAGAACTTTATACACAGTGACAATGATATTTTTGGAAGAACAGCTATGAATGATCTGGTTATTCTTGGCAATACTTGGTAGTGATCCAAGACAATTCCAAAGACTCATGATGAAAAATGCTATTTACTCTCCAAGAAAGAACTGATGATTCTTAATGGAGACTAAAATATACTATATTTCACTTTCTTTCTACTTCATCTTCTCTTTTTGTTTGAGATCTCCTCCACAAAATGATCAATGTAGAAAAATGTTTTATATAATTGAACATGTAAAATCCATATTAGATTGTTTACTGTCTCAGGAGGGAAGGAGTGAGGAAAGGAGAGTCAGAAGAGGGAAGAGATTTTGGAATTCAAAACTTAAAAAATTTAATGTTAAAAATTGTTTTGACATATAATCAGGGAAAAATAAAATATTATTTAAAAAAAGAATTTCTCTACTTTGAAGAATAATGATTTGTCTTTGAAAAGATATCATAAAAAAGGTTATCAAAGAAGTTGATACCTAAGATAAGGGAAGAGATAAATATCCCTTAATAAGTTTAAGTCATCAGATATGGACAAACAATATGCCAGAAAACTGAAGGAAAAAAACAACACAGTAGAAATGATTGATGAGCTTCTGTTAGGTGACTAGTATGGGGTGACCAGGCCCTTGCTCCATGGTGCTAATATCAGGACTCTCTGGGATATGTATTATCCTGCCTCCCAGAATGACTGTGATCATTCTGAGGAAGGAGAGGTCTGTCCTTTGCACATACCCATCTTCAACTGAATTTGCTAGCTACTTTGCTAATAGCTCTGATTAGAGCCATCCCAAAGAGGAACAGGCTACCCTTTGATGTAATGTTCTCTAGAGCTTTGATGACCATGTGATTGGAAACATTACAGAGAAGATTCCTCTTCAGGGAGGATTTGAACTAGAGATGACTCCTAAAATCTCTTTTAGCTCAGATTCTGCAATTCAGAATTTTATTGTTGTATCTAGTTGACACTTATAATATTCCCCTTAAGAAACTCAGTCCTATTATTGAATTTATGGCTTTTGAGTCATAGGACAGTCCCAGGAGGTTCTGGGACTATGATGGTCACTCCTGAGTAGCCAAGGATGGGGCTCAGGATTTGTGACTATATGTGGGACAACACATTAATTTCTGAATTTGTTCATCTAATTATTTGTAGGAGATCTGGGCCACATTTCTTCATTTTGCTATTGAATAATATACTAAATTTATTTCCTCTGCAAATATACCAAAATGAAATATACTATATATACATATATATTCTAAAAACAAATAAAAAACTTAAAGTGACACATTGTGAATATAATTTCTGTCTAGAAGGTTCATAATGCCTCCAGAACTCCATACCTACAAGGTTAAAGCCTGGGTCAGGAAACCAAAGTTTCATGCCAGACTTGGGTTTCATGTCACAAGTGGTTACGATCATCAAGACAACTCTTTTCCCTGTATCAGTTACAGAAGATGACCCACATAGATGATAAGCTAAGGACTGAATGAAACCTGTTCAGAAAGAGAGGAGAACCTGAACATCCCTTCACCAAACAAGCAGAGTTTAACTAATGATCATGTCAACTTCGACCAGTGTCTATTGGCAAGGGATTGGGTTCCATGTATTCCCTTACCTTTGTGTAAGCCACATCTCTTCAGCAATTCATAGAGTACATTTGCTATTCTACTCATCTCTTCCCACCCCCAACCTCCATTCAGAAACCTGATCCATTAGGAGATCAGTGGAAGCCCCTTTCAACATCTCAATTTCACCATTTGGATGGTGACATTTAACTCTTAAATAAGGTAGAAATGACAAGAACATTAATTTCTTTGAAAGCCCATAACAATTTCCCATTTCACTGGCTACCTTTCTTTACTCACATACACAAAAGAGTTATCTTAAAGCTAGAATATCATTATTTCCTACAAAGAACCAATGCTCTCTTCTTCAAGCTGAGATTGACCATCAAGTCATTTTAATTGGAGTCAAAAAACTCAAATCCTAACCTGGAAATACTCAAACGGCACTGTTTATTCTATATTCTATAGATAAGACATAGATTAAAATCTTTTGGAAGTTTGGAGCTGAAAGGAACCTTAGAAGCCATCTAGTTGGATACCCATTTTCCAGGTAAAGAAATGGAAACCCAGAGTTCTTTAACTTATCTCTAGTTCCATAGCCAGGGACTAAAATCAATATTGTACATTTCCCATTCTACTGCTCTTCTAATGAGTTTAATTCAAACACAGATTTATTTGGAAGAAAGACAGATGGAAAACTCAAAACACTCCATGCCTTTTCATTGGTTCTCCCTCATGCATGGTCTGAACTCCCTCATTACTTGGGCTCTTGGGTTTTTTGCTTCCTCTAAGTCTCAATTCAAATTGCATACTTCTGCAAGAAGTCTTTCTTGTCTTCCTCTTCCCTGCTAGTGCCTTCACTCTAAGTGCTTTCCATTTTCTGCTCCTGTCCCTGTCTGTCTGTCTCTGCCTCTATTTCCCTGCCTCTCTTTGCCTCTGTCTTTTTCTCCTTCTGTTTCTGTCTTTCTGCCTCTTTCTGTATGCCCTGTCTTGGTCTCTGTCTCTCTTCTCTGTCTTTGTCTTTCTGTCTCTAATTTTCTATCTCTGGCTGTCTCTGCCAGTCTCTTTTTCTCTGTCATTCTCTTTCTCTGTCTTTCTGCCTCTCTGTCTCTTTCTGCCTTTCTGTCTCTGTCTTTCTGCTTCTGAACCTCTGCCTCTGTCTGTCTCTGTCTTCTATTTCTCTGGCTGTTTGCGTCTCCCCTACAGTTATTTGTCTGCTCTCCCACCCCATTCAGTCTTGAGGGTAGGGCACAAGAAGACATGAACGTTGTCTCCAGGTATGTGAAGAGGGATAGACTTGTTTCACTGGCACTAGAGCACAGAATTAGGAGAAATGGGCAGAAACTGCCACATTTTCACTCCATGAGGAAGTGCATCACCTACAACTCAAGCTGCCTAGAGCTAGAATGTTTGACCTCTTGTGTTTCTCCTCCTCCAGAGGTCTTCAAGCTCAGATTGGATGAGTAAAGTTTATGAGGAAAGTCAAAGAGGGGATTCTTGTCCAGGTCTAGGCTGGACTAAGTGAATAAGGAGATTCCTTAAACTTTGAAGCAATTTAGTCAAAATCTCTAAATCAGAAAGATCCCATTTTGCTTGCTTCTGCTATCATATGAAAAATTTAGGTTCTAAGATAAGTTTTAGAGCTGGAAAACACTTTAGAAAACCACTGATGTCTTTATCTTACAAATAAGTAAACTGAGGCCTGAAGAGAGTAATATGTCCTAAATCACAAATTTTGTGGAGGTTTGGAACCCAGGTTCTCTGATTTCAGAGCCAAGGTTCTTTCCAAGTACCTATATTGATGTAAATTGACCAGAGTGGGGCAGCTAGGCAGCACAGTGGATAGAGCCAGACCTTGAGTTGAGAGGACCTGGGTTCAAATGTGACATCAGACACTTTCTAGCTGTGTGAGCCTGGGCAAGTTACTTAATCTTGATTGTCTAAAAAATAAAATGAAATAAGCCATGGGAGAATATAAGGATAGAGAGCCTGGAGATTCACATGGTAAGTAAATGACCTCTACCAAGGCAGGTGGGCATCTTAGCAATTTTGAGCTTTATGAAGTTGTCTAGAAGAACATAGAGGTTAGTGACCCTCCCAGAGTCAAAGAGCCAGTAGAAGTCAGAAATGGTACCCATACTCAGATCTTTGCATCTCCAAGGCCAGCTCTTCATAATCTAGAAAGACCTGAGTTCAATTCCTGTTGAGAACTGGGGAAACTAGAAGGCTAACAAGAAGGAATACAATACCAATAGGGAAGACAGCATTGTCTATTGGAAAGACTGCACTATATTAATACTATCAAATAAGATAATATTTGTAAAGTCACTCAGCACAGTTCTTGGAGCATTGTAGGTGCTATAGAAATGTTTACTCCCTTCTCTTTCCCCTACTAGTAACCAGAAGATCTGAATTCTAGGTTTTATTTTCCATTCCAACATAAGCTAGGCTTTGGGTATGGTCATTTAGGTGCATCCTCCTGCTTCATTAAAATAATGATATTAACCTGCCTTGCCTATCTCAAAGAGTGGCTATTGGGGGTTAATGAAATTTTAAAAAGTACCTGCAATGTTGTACACTTAGGAGGTGCTCAGTAAATGTTTGCTGAGAGAATGAGAGCCATCAAAGTAAAGTAGTAGAGTCAGGAATTTTTATTATTAACATTTATATAGCACTTTAAGGTTTGTAAAGCACTTTATCGATATCATGTCATTTTATCTTCACAAGCACCCTGGGAGGTATGTATGTATGTATGTAATATTATTATTATTATTTTCATTATACAGATAAAGAAATTGAATCACAGAGGTTAAGTGACTTGTCCAGGGTCATACAGCTGACATGTTGAGATCCTTCAGACTCTAGGCCCAGTGATATATCCACTGCTCCCATCTGCCTGTCCCTTGGTTCTTAGCCCCTCTCTCTGTCACTAAATTACATTTTCCAGCTTCTCTGGGTTTCAGTTTCCTCGCCTATAAAATGAAGATAATTATAACTGACAAATTGTCTTCCCAAGGTCATTGCGAGAATTAATTCAGACAAGTCTAGTGAGATATGCGTGCGCCATACTTTGAGAAGCAGAAAGTAATCTATGTGCCTAAAGAAATGGAAGCCAATGACAGGGGAGACAAGGGTGAGCCAAGCAAGGACAAGAAGTTTGCCTACTTCACATTATTTCCAAAGGCCTCACCTGGCCTTAGTCCAAAATACCACAGGCTACTGACCCCTGCAGGAATAGCCTCTTGTGATGAATTAAATCACCATCTGTTTACCAAGTAC
Organism: Gracilinanus agilis; assembly: GCF_016433145.1. Lineage (NCBI taxonomy): Eukaryota > Metazoa > Chordata > Mammalia > Didelphimorphia > Didelphidae > Gracilinanus > Gracilinanus agilis. The sequence goes on along the minus strand of NC_058132.1, from coordinate 625,270,857 downwards.
ATTTTATTTCTGAATGATAACACTTAGCAGACATACATCTGAGACCAGAAAGCATTCCTTGCCATGATTATCTGAATCCAGAAACCCCAAATTTCTTGCTTCTGAAATAGGTCCTTAAAGATAAACAGAGAATGGTAATGATAAAAACACAGGTAGATCAGGTAGATTGATGATGTCTGAATGAGAAGGGATTTTTCATTTCCTTGGCTATTCTGCAATAGAGTCTGATCTTGATGAGTTCTAAAGTGGCTTCAGACATTTACTAGCTGTATGAATGTGAGTAGGGCACTTAAACCTATTTGCCTCAGTTTCTTCATCTGTAAAACAAGCTGTTGAAGGAAAGGGCAAATTACTTCACATTCTTTGTCAAGAAGACTCCAAATAGGGTCATGAAGAGTCAGACATGACTAAAGAGATGGAACAACAAAATAGAGGCTGAACTGTATTTTTCTTTTCTCTTGAAGACTCAAATCAAAATAAGAATATTTCATTTCATAGAAGACTCAGTTTTATTTGGGAAATCTCTAGTTCATAGAATCATAGATCAATAGTTATAAAGGGCCTTGGTGGGGTCAGAAACTCCAAATCCCACATTTTACCAATAGAAAACTGAAGCCCACAGAGATGAAAATGATTTACCTATAGACTCACAGATAATAAGTGGCATGGACAGGATTTGAACTCAAGTCTTATGATTCCAAGTTTAAAGCCCTTTCTACTCCACTTTCCTATTTTAGTTCTGGCCATTTCTCATAGGCTTTTAGAGATTTCCCTTAGGAAATATTACTATTTTTAAATTTTTTCACACTTTATAAAGCCTATATAGTTGGTCAGTCAATTAGCAAGCATTTCTTAAACTCATACCGTATTCCAATCACTGCCCTAAGCATTGCAAGGGTTGCAAAGAAATACAAAAGGATGGGCAGGCAAGTTGCTTAATCCCAGTTACCTAGCTCTTACCTTTCTTCTGCCTTGGAATTAATAATTAGTATTGATCCTAAGACAGAAGATAAGGATTTAAAACCAAAAAAAAGAAATAGCTATTCAAATAACTGGGAGAGGGAAGGAAGAGTCTCTATTAAAATTAAAAGGAAATTTCATGAAGGGAGCAAAGGCTCCTTGTGACCATGGACCAACACTTCAAATTGAATTTGCCTGAAGATCCTCACAGTTGAAGGCAACAGGGCAAATTCTGAGCTGCATCTGTCTCCAAGATGAATTATTAGACTCTGAAATCTGATATTTCTAATGGGCTGACTCCCTCAATCCCTATTTCCGATGTCTAGACATAGCAATTTCCCTGAACTATATCATTACATGACAAGGATTTTTTAAGCTGGTTCCTGATATTAGCATTTGGAGGTGAAGCCTAATTCAGAAATAGATGCTTCATCAATGTTTTCTGGCTTTAAGATTTACTCAAAAAACTGGCATAGGTTGGGGCAGCTGGGTAGCTCAGTGGAGTGAGAGTCAGGAGGTCCTAGGTTCTAACCCGGCCTCAGCCACTTCCCAGCTGTGTGACCCTGGGCAAGTCACTTGACCCCCATTGCCCACCCTTACCAATCTTCCACCTATGAGACAATACACCAAAGTACAAGGGTTTAAAAAAAAAAAAAGACTGGCATAGGGTGACATGATCCTTTCAATCCCAGACCAAATGAAAACCTTTTCTTAATTTCCAGTGGAAACTGGAACTATTCCCCCACCCCTGATTTTATTGATGTGAAACAGATAACTTTAGTGAATCGTGCACATACATTTATATAAAATATAACTTTATATTTTTGCCTTGCACTTCATTTAAATGTACAGTGATAATATGTTTTGGCCATATCTCAAAGCTAGAATTCAGGGAGTTATATTTCTGACCAGTTTCATCCAGCGTTTCTATAGAATCATGGGATTAGATGGGACCTCAGTGATGATTTCATTATGCCCTATCATTTAAAATGCTCTAACATTGGTTCTTAACTTTTGTGTGTGTGTGTCCAAGACCCCTTGGACAGTCTGATGAAGTGAGTCTATGGTCCCTTTCTCACTATAAGAATTTTAAAAATACACTAAATAAAATACACAGAATGACAAAAGAAAACCAATTATATTGGAATAAAGATGTGATCTTTTTCTTTCCCACACCAGTTCCTGGACCCCCTTAAATCTCCCCACAGACCCAGGAAGATGAAAAAGAACTTTTTGCCAAATATGAGACTAGCAGGAGATATGGTACCCCAAAAATAGATAAGCCAGGAATTAGTTGGAGGTGCCCCACTTACACTGTGTCCGAATGTAAAAGTGTGTAACTACTTAGGTATGGGTTGGACAATATGACCTTTGAGGGCCTTTCTGAGCCTGATATTCTATGGCACGGAGGAGAAGGGCTTTAAAAATAGCTGACCGGATATCCCAGTGGCCTTCATTACATAAAAGTATTTTGTGTCAAGGCCAACTTATGAGGGCAGATCTCTGGGCTCTGAGAAAGTTCCCACATACTTTTCTCTGGTGAAATGTTTTAATATCTGTTTAGAGAGTTATTTGGAAGGAAAGGTCTTGGTGAGTAGATTCTATATCTTACAGCTCATTATCAATCTCCAAACACTTAATACATGCTAAATTTTAATATTAAAAATAAAGTCCCACCTCTTATAATTACTTAATAGAGAAACCAAGATTTATATCAAATAGAATTTTAATTCAAAATTATTTTCTGTGAAGGAGGACATTTTTGCACTTTTTGACTGTGTGATATTTCACGTTGCATGCTACGAAATTTTCTTGTTCAATCATTTCCAACTCTATGACTTCATTTGGAGTTTTCTTGGCAAGGATACTGAAGTGTTTTGCCATTTCCTTCTCCAATTCATTTTATGAATGAGGAAATTGAGGCAAAGAGGGTCAAGTGGCTTGCCCAGAATCATGGCTAAATACGTTGGCAAGTTTCAACAAGGACATTCCCCTGCAGTGATGAAGTAATGAGGGAGGAATTAGGGTTTCTATGGCCACCTTCTCAGTGGCTATTTACCAATCAGAGATGTCTTGGGATGTTGTGGGGAAGGGCTGAGTGGTGAGCTCCCAAGTGGTATATAAACCTGCTCCAGAGGAGAGAAGGTTGCCTTTTTTTTTTAACCTGCCAGATTGTGGAGAGAGTCAACCACATTAGGATGTCTTGATTGGTCAATTAACAAATAATTTTAAAATGAAGAAATACTGCCTCTTGAGACTTTCAGTCATTATGGCCTCTCAGCTAGCAAGTGTCTGAGGCCAGTTTTGATCCTGGAAAAATGTGTTTTTCTGACTCCAGGTCTGGCACCTAACCACTACACTACCTAGCTCCCACATATTGACTTAGAAAACTACATACAGTTGATGCTTATTATTTATGAATTCCCTTACTGGCTAAAATTTATTTGCAATCCTGAAACCAATACTCATCCACTTTCTTGGTCATTCAGGGACATATGCAGAGTGGCGGAAAAATTGTCGCCTAATGATCACGTACCCAGCTGAGGTTGAACAAGTTCAAACACTGACTTCTTGTTTCAGTTCTTTCATATTATAAACAAGTGTTCTGTTTTGTTGGCTATTTAGTGCCACATTTTTCACATTTTTGTGCTTCTTGTTGTTGATTTTGCTCTTTAAAATGGCCCCCCAAACACAGGGACAATGAGTTGTCCAGTATTTCTAAGTGCAAGAAGCTCTGATGTGCCTTAGGGAGAAAATACATGTTTTAGATAAGCTTCATTCAGGCATGAGTTATAGAGCTGTTGGCTGTGAGTTTATTTCTAATGAATCAACAATACCAGACATCAAGAAGGAAGAGGAAAATGCTCCCTCTGAATATGAAGCTGCTCTGGAAAGTGATGAAGCAAATGTTTTGACAGGATACTTTCAGGAATCCAATCCCATATTCTCCCTAAATGATTCAGTATTTGCTAATTCAAAGTTTACAGTAAATTTATATCCTATAGCTACCTCGAGTGATGAGAATCAACTATGTTAACATTATCTCTGTTCTACTATAGTAGGATATAGGTTGAAATCTTGCCTCTGCTATTTACTACCTACACATCCTTGGGGAAGTCATTGGTCCTCAGTTATTCACTATTTCTCAGTTTCTTTTTGTGTAACCAGATGATCTCAAAGGTATCATTCAACTTAAATTCTATGACCAGGAAAGTGAACATATTGGTCTGTTTGACACATTAAAAATCCAAGGTATGTCACAGAGTTCATCTTACTCAAATCCTAACTCAAATTGTAATGGAAAGAGCTTGGAGCAATGTGACCCTAGGCAAGTCACTTCACTCCAGTTGCCTAACCCTTTCCACTCTTCTGTCTTGGAATCAATACCGTAATGAGTAATTTATACAATAGAACAGAAATTTAAGATAAGTATGGCTAGTTTGGCTGTCAGCTTTGAACATTCTGTTTTGGAATACAGCTGGAGAGAGAAAGAGAGAGAGAGAGAGAGAGAGAGAGAGAGAGAGAGAGAGAGAGAGAGAGAGAGGGAGAGAGAGAGAGAGAGAACTATCAGTGCTGGAGAGTGGAGGTTTTTGGAGAAGTGGTCCAGCCAGCAGTAACTCTATAAGTTGGGGATCTTTGGGATTTGAAGAAGCTTGAATCTATCAAGGCAAACCTAGGTAGTGGGAAGTGTCTGTATCTGGTAGACAGCTTACAGACAGTCTTCCCTTCCTAGTGTTTATTGGATTATTGGCTGAGCAAGGATTTGGTTCCTGTTACCCTGAAGACATCAAAGGATCATCCTGTACCAGTTGTGAGAATCCCAACATCCCAGCTCTCTCTAGCCTTCAGCCAAGGTTGTCTGCCTGACTGAAATTAGGCTGGCAGAGAAGCAGTTACCCATCTTACCTTTAGAACTCCATTTTGTCAGTTAATTGCTCCCAGAGTTTAGAAATACCTTGCCCTCTTTCCTTTAGCTATTTATTACTTATCTTATATTTCTATTTTATTCTATAAATTACTCATTACAATACTTAGTATTGATCCTAAGACAGAAGGTAAGGTTTTTTTTAAAAAAGAAAGAAAGAACATGTGACATCAAGTTGGTAAAACTTGGTTTCTCATCTTTATCCCTTATCATCTGTGTCACAGGACAAGGAATTTTTCCTTTTGGATTCTCAATTTCCTGATCAATGAAATAAAGTTAGACTCATAGATGAATTCCAGCTCTATGGTTCTACTCTTATTTAGAAGTTTAAGTTGTTTCTGTAGCAAATTGAAAGTAATTGTTATTATTTGGGGGGGTGACCTATGATTTCATTGGTAGATCAATCTATCAATATTTATTAAGTCCTTCCTAAGTGCTTGAAGTCAGGAGAACACGAGTTTAAATTCAGCCCCAAATACTTTCAAGCTGTGACCTTGACAAGTCATTTAATCCTGTTTACCTCAGTTTCTTTGTCTGTAGAATGAGTTGGAGGAGGAACTGGAAAACCACTCCAGTACTTTTGCCAAGAAAGTCCCAAGAAGAGTAGGATGTGACTAAATGATTAAAAAATAACAATTAAAAGATGTGCCAGGTACTGTACAAAATGCTGGGCATAGAAAAAGAGACAAAAGACAGTCCTTGCCCTCAAGGAGTTTAAAATCTATTGGGATAGATAACATGTAAACAAATACATACAAAGCTAGATATATGTGGGATATGTAGGAAATAATTAACAGAGCTGGAATTAAGAGGGGTTTAGGGAAGGCTTCTTATTTTTGTATCTTCTCTTGAAGAAAGCTCTCTACTAATGCAGATCAGAATCTGTTCTACAAATTACATATAGTCTTAGAGAGGGAGTACTGAGGGTTCACAAGACTTATCCAAGTCAAACAGCCAGTGTCAGGGGAGAAACTCGAGCTTAGATTGTCCTGACTCAGGGGTTGGCTCTCTGGCCACTAAGTTATGCTGCCTCTAGTATATAATCCTTATATATTTGTAACTGAGTTCATTTGTTTTATAAAACTGTTGTTATTCAGTTGTATCTGATTCATTGTGACCCCATATGAGACTTTCTTGGCAAAGATACTGGAAAGGTTTGCCATTTCCTTCTCCAGTGGATCCAATAGAATTTTTTTTTGTCAGGCAATTAGAAGTTAAGTGATTTGCCCCCAAGGTTACACAGCTAGTAAGTGTCTAAAGTTGGATTTGAACTCAAGTCTTTCTGGCTCTGGGACTAGGACTCTTAACCACTATGCCATAGCTGCCTTTGCTGGTCCTTCTTTATTAATCTAGAAAAGAGATTCCCTAGACACCCTTAGCTCTCTGGGTTTTTTTTTTTGTCGTTTTTTTGTTTTTGTTTTTGTTTTTGCTCTATTAAAGGTCATATTAGAGTAGTTTGGAAGTGTGTTCAGAAGGATTTGTGCAGTAATGACCAGGAGGATTTCAGAAAAAACTGAGAAGACTTAAGAGAACTGATACAGAATAAAGTGATCAGAAGTAGGATAACATTGTACTCAGTCGTATAATAAACAACTGAATGACTTGGCTATTCTAGGTAACACAGGGACCTAAGACAATCTCAAAGTAATCATGATGAAAAATATTATTTACCCCCAGAGAAAGAACTGATGGACTATGAATGCAGATCAAAGCATACCATGTTTCATTTTATTTTCTTAATGGTTTATATATTTTCTCCCACAATATGATGACCATGGAAATATATTTTGTGTAATAGCACATGTATTACCAATAGAAAATTGCTTACCTTTTCTGGGGCGGGGGAAAGAGGAAGGAAGAGAATTTGGAACTCAAAATGTTAGAAAGCAAATTCCAAAAATTGTTTTTGTAAGTAATTGGGAATGAATAAAGCTCCATTAATAAAGAAAAAAAAGAAGAGATTGTGCTAGCAAAAAGACATCTCCCTACAAGGAACAAATGTTAGCTTCCTTGGGGCAGAAGCCCTAGGAGTTACTTTCTAATAAATTGCTTGCCTGTATGACCTGAGAGGAAAATTCTTGTTAGTGGACTTTTTTAAGTAATGATAGATTTTTCACAAATTCACAATTACAGCAGCATACATGTGCCGTCCCCTGTGATTCAAGAGGGGAGTTAATGGACAATGTTTCTAAACCTTAATTTCCTATACAGAAAAGGTGAAGATTTTTATTTCCTGGCAGCAGGTTCCCACAATCTGACCTAATCAGTGAAGGGAAATTTATTGGAATAGTACCAGCTTTGAAGGTTGCCTCAAGAGTAACACTGAATTCAGAAGTTGAAAGAGTGACCTTCTGGAAAGAAAAGGGAATCTCCTCAGCAGTTTGCCTCTTGAAGAAATAAGAGGATCCCATTTGTGGTCCCTGTAGCTAGAGAAGCTGTAAAGGGTAAAGCCAAATCATAGGAGAACCAAAGGATCTGGGTTTTGCCACCAACCTCAACTCCTTACACTAAATTATTGGGACCATATAGATGGGAAGGTTGTAACAACATGGTACAGGCAAGAGAGTGATGTCATAAGATCTGTAAAAAGTGCTTTGCAAACTTTAAATCACTACACAGATGTTAGCTATTATTATTATTATTATTATTATTATTATTATTATTATTATTATAGAGATTCCTTATTACATGGCTTGTTATAATGTTATATATAGTCAAGTATGCCACAGATCAGATTAGGTCCCGTAAAACAGTGGTGTCAACCTCAAATAGAAGTGCCTGATGACCCTTGCCTGATACACAGTGACTTAAAAAAACAAACAAACTACAAAAGGACATTATCCATATTGGATTGTATTTTTTATTTATTTTGTTAAACATTTCTCAATTACATTTTCATCTGGTTCAGCACAAGACAGTTTGCTATCTTTGTCTTAAAAGATGGTAGCTACATGTTGAAATCCTAACATGACAGGTATTTTGAGAGCCCCTCAATGAGAGTTTTAAAGCCAATTCCACTCTATCCCACTTCCACTCCACCTTCCTTCTGAAAATTATGAAAAAGAAGGATTTTATTACTGAACCATTTGATCATGGCAAGCTACTTTGGTAGGAGCTGTAGAGTAAGTCAAATTTAAAATTGTGTTTCCTTGCACTGGTCCATTGGACCACCCATTAGTAGGACCTCTCCCTTCGAGTTGATTTTCTAATGATACCAGGGATGATCTGTTCAAATCTATCCAAAGAGATGTCATGCTCTCTAGTCTGGTTTCTCTTGTGACCAATAATATAATATGTATTCACAAGAAGGCAGCTGTCTTAGATCAGACACATAGAACAAACTGGACCAGAAAGAAGTGAAATAGTCCATGAGGAAACTGAACCAACCACCTCGAATCTCATTAATACCATGACCTAAATAACTGGGCTGACTGCTACAGATCATATAATAACATATCACAAACTACCCACCCACAACTTTAATAAATAACCAATTCTACATTATACTCGGCCAAAAGGTTATTTTTGCAACTTGACTGCTTGACTCTATTAAAAGAAATCCACCTCATTATCAAAAGTCAAATGAGATATATAGGTGGAAATTAGAGCCAAGAATGCATAGACTAGGAAGGATAAGGGAAAGAATAATTAGACAGTTTGACTAAATTTGTAACTCTCTAATATTAACCAGAATGGCTAATTATTTTTTTTCCTCTGACATATTTTGGGAGCAACCTTCTCTCTAAAGCCATCAGGGCATTCTTACTTAGTTCTGAATTTGCATAACTATTTCATTTGACTTTCCAACTTGAAGTGGAATGTTTAAAAAGTACAATAAATTAGGCCTGCTTGATTCCAGGCAAGGCACTCAACCACACCCAAAATCTGTTTTTGCCTTATTATTAATATAATTGATCACATTTCAGGAAAATTGAAGCATTTGAGGAATTATTATTGGTATAAGAGCAAAATATGCTTACTGAGATAAAAATATTAATAAATCAGTCAAAAACTATTTAGTCAGTAAATCACATATTTACCACCCAATTTCTTTTTGCAAAGGGAAAAAGGATAGACAAGTCAACATATTCTTTACTGCCCAAAAGGCACTGGATTAAAACCAGCCAACTAAGCAAAACTCAGAGGATATAGAAGAGTAAAATTTTCAAATTACTATTATTCTATTGTTATATATATTTAGAAAGATTTAATACTTAACACTCAGTGTTTCATTTGTATACTAGTCATCCCAATCTTGATTCAATTCAATATGACAAAAGTGTTGTATTCACAGAGTAGAATCATGGAGTATTAGAGTTGGATGAGTCCTTAGAAATGATCTGAAAGGGCATATGATTCTATTTGAGTTTAAACAACGGAAAAATATTCAAGATCAAACTGTTTTGTTTTTGAAACAAAACTTTTGGCCTCCAACTTCCTGACTCCCTTCTGGTCAGCTCCAAAGCAGCCCCACAACACGTCCCACTTACACCCAACAAGCCTTTTCACACCCTGGGTCTGACTCTAAGGTAGACTTAGTTAACGAATTTCCTCCTTGATTGAGGCCAGAAGGAAGAGAAACAATCAGGGTCTAGTTGTTGCTGGCCAAACATGTCTGCTATCCAGACTAATAATAATTGAGATTTTTGACCTCTTAGCCTGGCCCACACTAGTTCCTGATCACCTGTTTGGCCTTTGATTTTTTTTCTTTTTTCTTTTCTTTTCTTTTTTTTTTTTTTTGCTTTGCCTTGCCTTGTTCTCTAATACCTATTTCCTTCTAGCGTTTACATTTCCAAAGCACGCTTGATGCAATGACAAAAAAGATATTATTGTTATATAATATTCTTAGTTTAGTAGAACATGGGTTTTATTTCATCAGATGCTTAGTAGAGTACTAATTATGATTTTCATTAGTGTAGGTACTCTTTCCCTGGGGCAGCTATGGCAACCCATAAACATGCTCTCATCCTATTAAATTCTTTGTTTTCTAAAATAAATTCATTGTAGAGGATGTCTCCAGGAAGCAATCAATCAATAAACATTTTTTGAGCTTCTACTATGGGCCAGGCATTGTGCTTAGTGTTGAAGGATATAAAAAAGAGGCAAAAGATAGTCACTGACCTCAAGAAGCTTAAAATCTGATGAAGCAGACTATATTGTTTATATACAAACAAACCATATATATATGTATATACATATATATATATGATAAAAGGAAATAATTAACAGAGGGAAAGCAATAGAATTAAAGTAGAAGGCCTTTCTCTGGGTCTTTCAAGAAATCTGGAAGAGAGAGGATATTTTAAAAATTCTCCTTTTATTTGAGATATGAATTATCCAAACATACTCCTGGATTTTTATAGAGTCAGAAGGATGAAATTAAACAGAAAGCAATGAATCAAGCACCAGAGGGGCTGAGATATAGGTGAAGTTGGTCAGACTCTATAGCCTTAGTACATGTAGGGATTAGCATCATTTTTGAGCTGTTATACTCTTTATCTGTGACTATGCCATATTTGCTGTTGTTACTTTCAATTTCTTAGCACCATGTCTTCATCTAGTAGATACTTTTAAAAACTTTGTGAAATGTATTAAATTATCTCAAATAGACTAAATTTCCAGAAGATAAAGTCCATGATTTCTAATTATCCCAGTGCTGCTATATATAAGCACAGAATTTAGTTTATATTAAGTTACTTGATAAATAATTGACTGATTAATTGAATAGGAAAAAGAGGATAACCACTACCTGGGTAGTTGAGGAAGGGTGGGAACTAATGTCACAGAAAATAGGGAGGTGAGATTACCAACAGGGTTTCCCAATACTATATAGCTATTCAAGTGCTCCTGTAGCAACCATGATCTGTGATGGTTCCAGGGATTAGAATGTTGGCTCAGAGAAACACTAGGCTACATCAAGCTATTGGTAGTCCAGAGGCAGTGTGATACTTCATAATAGGTCTTCTCATGGCTACAGGAACAAAGACTCATTTACCTTCCCAACTAACTGGCAATGATAAAAAGGGTGATAATTTGAACCTGAAAGCCAATCTTGGGCCCATGTAAGACCTAGGTTCCCATCCTGTCTCTGATAAATACTATCTTCCCCTCCTAGGGTCTCAGGAAACACTCTAAGACTACACATTTTAGAGAAGGTAATGGTATTTATAGAGTTTTTCCTGGAGACTCCTTATATCATAAAATCTCAGATCCAGTTAAAAAAAATGAGTCATTGTTATATACCAATTGACCACACAAATTATGTGGCAGGTACAGACAGCCACTTGTATAGGATGACACCCAGAATAAGTAGGCTGGTATATTAGTTTCAGTAGAATTAAGAGATAAGTAGTACTCATTACTGGAGGATGAGATTAAGGAATGTAGTTCTTCTAATAAACTACAGTGATTCACCATTATGCTTAGGATCAAATACAAACTACATTGTTGAGTATTTGAAGCCTTTTATAATGTAAATCTAATCTATTTTCACAAGCTTATTATATATTGTTTCCCTTTATATACTCTGGAGGTCAGCCAAACTAGTCTTCTTGTTTCTCACTCACAACATTCCTTTCCTTGCCTCTGTTGACACAAGTCATCTTCCTCAATCCACCATATTGGGATTAAACTTCCTGCTCACCTTTGACTCTTAGAATCCTGAGATTCTTTGATAAGATATAAAGAAATAAAGAAATCCTTGAAAATTTCTTTCAGTTCAAAGATTACTTCCAATCCCTGTTTTAATTTACACCCCCAAACAGTGTCCCCTCCTTGAAATTATTACTTAATTTGTAAATATTTATTTATACAGTCAGACCTAGGAGATATCATGAGTTCAGTTCCAGACTGTCCCAATAAAGTTAATATCTCCATAAAGGGAATCACCCGAATATTTTGGTTTTCTAGCTCACATAAAAATTATGTTTATACCATACTATAGCCTATTAAGTGTACAAAAGTATTATGTCTTTAAAATACACACACTTCAATTAAAATACTTTATTGCTAAAAAATGCTAACCGTCATCTGAGCCTTTAGTGAGCTGTAATCTTTTTGCTGGTGGAGGGTCTTGTCTCAGTGTTGATGGCTGCTGTCTGTTCAGGGTAGTAGTTGCTCAAGATTAGGGATGCTATAGCAATTTCTTAAAATAATACAACAATGAAGTTTGTCACAATTCACTCTTTCACTTGAACATCTAAAGACCTTTGTAGGATTATTAATTGGCTTAATTTCAATATTATTGGATCTCAGAGAGTAGGGAGGCCAGAGAAAAGGGAGAGAGAAATGTAATGGCCTGTTGGTGGAGTCAGAACACACACAATATTTACTAATTAAGTTCACTGTATTATATGGGTGAGGTTGTGGTTCCCTAAAATGACTACAATAGTAAAATCAAAGATCACTGATTATAGATCACCCAAATACATATAATAATGATGAAAAAGATTGAAATTCTGGGAGAATTACCAAAACAAGACATGATATGAGTAGATGCTTTTGGGAAAATGGTGCCAAGAGACTTGTTTGCTACAGAGTTGCCACAAACCTTTAGTTTATAAAAACTACACTATTAATGAAGCTCAATAAAGCAAAACACAACAAAGTGAGATATGCCAGTATATACACTCACCTTTTCTCCACCAAAATAAACTATTTTATTTTGTCTTCATATCCCCAGTGCTTGATAAAGTACATATTCTCTATTAAGATTGATTAAGAATTACTTAATTCAGCTGGATGGCTGAGTGGATTGAGAGTCAGGCCGAGAGACAGGAGATCCTGGTTTCAAACCTGGCCTCAGACACTTCCTAGCTATGTGACCCTGGGCAAGTCACTTGACCCCTATTGCCTAGCCCTTACCACTCTTCTGCCTTGGAACCAATACACAGTATTGATTCTAAGATGGAAGGTAAGGATTAAAAAAAATTACTATTAATTATTAATTACTTATTATTATTATTATTATTTTTAAGATTACTATGGGGAGTAGAACCAGGAGAACATTATACACAGAGACTGATACGCTGTGGTACAATCGAATGTAATGGACTTCTCTACTAGCAGCAATGCAATGATCCAGAGCAAGGCTGAGGGACTTATGAGAAAGAAAACCAGCCACATTCAGAGGAAGAACTGTGGGAGGAGAAACACAGAAGAAAAACAACTGTTTGATCACATGGGTTGATGGGGATATGATTTGGGATGTAGACTCTAAACGACCACCCCAGTGCAACTATCAATAATATGGAAATAAGTCTTGATCAATGATACATGTAAAACCCAGTGGAATTGCTCGTCAGCTATGGGGGGGGGTGCCATTAGAGGGGAGAGAAAGAACATGAATCATGTAACCATGGAAAATTTTTCTAAAAAAGAAAAAAATTAAAAAAAAAGATTACTATGGGATCAATCCTAGAATAAGACGCACAACTTAGCTTCTAAATAACCATAGACTCACTCAGAGAATCCTAAGGGAATGCTCTCCGGTCAAAAGTTACTTCCTAGAGAAGTAATTTGAATAGGATGTGCTATTTACACATTTATGGCATTGGGATCAGTGTATTAAGATTGGGCTAATACCTCCCTTATTACATTTAAACACCATCCCTTTCACCACTCCATTTTAGATGCCAGAGAAAAAGCATTTGAAGAAAGTAAGATATAAAGAAATGTTTTTTGTCATTCATGGTCTTTTTAGTGAAAGCATTTGACAAGTTGCCTCTTAAGAAGAGAGATAGGTCAAAGAATTTAACCACAATATTTAGATGGAATAGTCTAAGATAAGCAGACTGATCACTTTTCCATGAGGACAAGGACAGAAGGAGGAGGATGTCCTTTCTGCTGACATTTTCAAATGATGTTATTAGAAAATACCAGCAGCAAAGAATGTTCTGAATAATATTTTTGAAAAGAAGAAACTCCCTAATACATTCCAGGAAGTTGATATTATGTCACAAATTAATGGAGAAACTAAACGAACAGAATTCTACTTTCGGGCAAGAGATTATTTCCTGTGACTTTGGACTAGTGCTTATCTTCAAAATTCTATCTTCCAATTCTGTGCCTTTCCTAAGTGGTCTTCTGTGTTTGGAAACATAGTCTGTCTCTGCCTTGTAGAAGTCTTAGCTTCCTTCAGAGCCCTGCTCAGATATTCACATGAGACCTATCCTGATCCTCTCAGTCTATTTGTGTCTCTGTCTCTTTCCCTCTCTTTCTCCCTCTGTCTCTGTCTGTCTCTCCCTCCTCACCATCTCTCTTTGACACTGCCTTTTTGCCTCTTTCTTTCCTCCTCCTCCTCCTTCTCCTCCTCCTTCTTCTTATCCTTCTTTCTTCTTCTCTCCCTCTCCAATCCCTGTCTCTGTCTTCAACTGCCTCCCTCTTCCTCTCTCTACATCCCTCTCTGATACTGCTCTCTGACAGAGAGGCAGAGCCTCTCTTTTCATTTCTGTTTCTCCCTCTTTTTCTGTTTATTTCCCCTTCTATCTCTCTCTCTTCCTCCTCCCCTCTTTTTATCTCCCCAGGAGTCTTTCCTCTTGTCTCTCCCTCCCCCACCCCAGCCTCTTGCTCACTCCATCTTTCTTCCTTTGATTGACTCCTCAAACAGAGCTCAGCTCAGACTCAGATCTTCATAAATGTTTGTTAAACTGAAATGACCTTGGATGTTTGTGTAGCACTTTACAGCTTTTGAAGCACTTTTTCCTAAACTTTTTTGATTCTCAAATCATTCTTGTGAGGTATGTGGGACAAATGTTTTCTATTTTTAGAGATGAGATAATAGGCTTAGAGAAATTAAGTAATGTACCCAAGGTCACAAGGCGAATAAGTGGGAAAAGTCAGGTCTTTTCCTACTACAATATTTTTTAACTATTATATTCTGTCTCTATGAAAATGTAGTTACCTATACTGCTGACTATAATACTCTGGGCCTCAGTTTCTTAATTTGCAAAATGAAGGATATGAATGACATAATGGTGAAGGTACTTTTGAGCTCTAAATTCCCATGTTTCATTTCCTTCCTTATTTCCCAATTATTGGGTAAATCAATCCAGGCAGATCTCAGTAGAAATTCAGTTTAGGTCAACATTCATTAAGTCCTGTTGTGTGTATAGCAGTTTAGTGGATAAAGAGCTGTACTGCGCCAGGAAGGTCTGGATTCAGATCTTGCCTCCAACATGTCCTGGTTGTGTGACTCTGGGCAAGTCACTTGACCTCCTAGTGCCTGGGCAACTCTCTGAAGCTCTAAGTCATAGAGAAGATGCCCATCTACAAAAAAGGAGCTTCCTCATCGTCAGTCTGGAATTGCCTACACCACTGAAATCACATCTTTTTTTCTGTCTCAATCCCTGCCTTCAGAGTACTATGTTAGCTTTGAATGAGATACAAAGACCTAATATGACAGTGTCCCTAGCCTTGTGGAATTTATAGGAAGGCCTATATACAAAGCAGCTCTAATAGACAAGAAGACAAGATTAATGCATAGATAAGTAGGATGGTTTCATGAGGAAAACACTATACTTTGAGACAGGAGGATCTGAGTGTGAAACTAAATTCTATCCTAAGAGACTATGAGACTTTGGAAAAATAATTTTCCAAACCCGGCTTTCCTCATTTAAAAGAAATGTGCAAGTTTTTAAATACCAAAAAACCTATTCTTTAAACTGTGCCTTATTGAGACCCCAAAATGAGGTGCAGTTGGACAGAAAAGGCAAGGAAACACTATTTTTGAGTGTCTTTGTATAGAAACATGAGGCTAAGATTATTTTGCATTAAAAATATTATTAAGTTTTTTGAAAACGAGTTATGTGAGCTACCACATGTGGTTGTGGGGAGGATCAAATGAGATAATTTATGTAAAGTTCTTTTTGAAAGCACCATAATAGGGGGCAGCTGGATTGAGAGCCAGGCCTAGAGACGGGAGATCCTAGGTTCAAATCTGGCCTCAGTCACTTCCCAGCTGTGTGACCCTGGGCAAGTCACTTAACCCCTATTTCCTACCTTTACCACTCTTCTGCCTTGGAGCCAATACACAGTATTGACTCCACGATGGAAGGTAAGGGTTTAAATAAAAAAAAAAAGAAAGCACCATAATAAAAAGTCAGCATTTAATGGACCAACATCTATTTAATCAATCATTCATCACGCCTTTATAAAGCCTTTATTTGGTAACTGTGCTAAGTCTACAGACTTAAAAAAATATTTTTATAAGGTCCCTTGCATTCTATTTCGAAAGGAAACATGTAAATTAACAGGTACATACAAGTACATACAGAATAGATGGAAGATAACTTTGCAGTTGCAAATTCTAGAAACTGAGGATCCTGGGAAGGACCTCCTGCAGAAAGAAGATGGAATTTCCTCTGAGTCTTGAAGGAAACCAGCATGGGAAAGGTGAGAATGTAGATAGAACATTCCATACACGGTGGGACAGGCAAGGTCACATCGATAAGGAAGAAAAGTTTGAACCTAGATGATTTCACAAATTATAAGAGCAATCAAATAATAGGCCCAATCATGCAATTATTGGCTTAGATCTAGAATTAAATTAGACTTAAGACCAAATTATTTGAGTACATATTTTATTATATGTGAGAGTTATTTTTGGTGAGTCAAGTGTTCAATAAAGCCCAAGAATAATTTTTATAGTTTTGTCTGCAGATGGTACAACTATGGTACCACATTTCCCAAGCAATGGCCTCCTTGGTCAACAAGAGTTAAGGCTGTAGTCAGGCCAGTATTCTAGATAACCTTCATCTTGAGGAAATAGCTTGGGAAAGCCAATACCTGGGGCTAAGGTCAGCCTGTGTATAAAAGTACCTGTTACCCAAGTTACCAATAATACTTTGTGCTAATGGTGGGGGCAATACCTTATTTTTGTTTTAAATCCTTACCTTCTGCCTAAGAATCAATACTGTGTACTGGCTCCAAGGCAGAAGAGCAGTAAGGACCAGGCAATGGAAAATAAGTGACTTGCCCAGGGTCACACAGCTGAAGTATTTGAAGTATTTGAGTATAGATTTGAGCCAGGACTCATCTCTAGGCCACTAAGCCACCTACTTGCATCCCCTTTGCCATCTTCTTAAAAAGGGTTGGCAGGATTGAGAGGTCTAGGCTGTGCTTTGGAGTCACAACCAGGACTCCCTGGGAGATGTGTTATCTTTTCTCCCAGAGTAACTTTGGTCAGTCTTGGGAGGGGGAGAAGTCTGTCCTTTGCACATTTACACACTTGATAAATCATTCTTCTTGTTACTCTTCTTCCTTATCTGCAAAATGAAGGGGTGGGCTTAATAGCCTTTAAAGTTCCTTCTAGAACTCTAAATGTGTGATCTGATGATGAAAGCATTTTTCTTCTCAACAGGCATGGGGTATTTCATGAAAATAATGCATTTATCAGATGAAGAAAAAGCTAAGACTTAGATTAAATGACTTTTCCAGGGTCTTGTAGGGTTGGAACCAAGCCCAATATAAGACTTTTCAACTTTATCAGAAAATAAACAAGGTCAGAAAACATTTCTAGGGTTAGCAGGGGAAAGGAATAATTGCATAGAGCATGAATGGGTAAATGAAAAAAACATTCATTAAGGATTTACTATGTGCCAGGGACTCACATCTTAAGTGCTGGGACTCAAACTCATTAAATTATCTCAATTGAATTCGCCATTTAAGTTCATCAAACCCTTAAAATTGTCTCATTAAAAAAGAGCCAGTTCCTGACTTTAAGGAACAAACATTCTTGTTTGGGAAGACAACACATATGTGGGAGTAGGGAGCAGGGAAGGAAGTTTTATTCTGGTGAGAAGGAAGGGGGAGAAGGTAATCTACACACCTAGTAGTAGACTGAAAATGAGATGGCCTGCCTGAATGTCTGAATAAGTTGTGATGTGGAAGCATGGTGTGGTGTCTAGGGCTAGCAGTAGATATAATGGGTTTTGTTGTTCAGTTGTTTTTAGTTGTGTACAACTTTTTATGACATCATTTGGGATTTTCTTGTCAAAGACACTGTCTGCCATTTCCTTCTCCAGCTCATTTTACAGATGAGGAAACTGAGGCTAACAGGGATAAATGACTTGCCCAGGGTCATAGATGCTGAGATTTGAACTCATGAAGATGAGTTTTCCTGACTTCAGGGCTGGCACTTTATCTGCTGTGCCACCTAACTGGCCCATATTTTGAGTCATTATTCAGCTCTTTTGGTCCCAAGGGTGAAAGCTCCAAAGATGAGTGAGGGCATGGATTCCTGAAGAACCCATTCAAGTTTCAGGTCTGCAATGGAGGAAGCCAGGCCAGGGAAAGGATAAGGTCACTAGGGGTAAGCAGATGGGGAGATGGCTTAGAACAGTGATTCCCAAAGTGGGTACTACCGCCCCCTCGTGGGTGCTATTGCAGCAATCCAGGGGTGCGGTGATGACTACAGGTGCATTTATCTTTCCTATTAATTGCTATTAAAATAAAAAAATTAATTTCCAAGGGGCTAAGTAATTTTTTTTCTGGAAAGGGGGAAATAGGCCAAAAAAGTTTGGGAACCACTGGCTTAGATGAATAGGCTATCAAGAAGAAACATGTTCAAGAAACTTCTTTGAAGCCCCTCTGAAGATTTTAGGGTCCAAGGTAAGTATTCCCAGGTGCTTAGGTCTCCCATTTCTTAGGGACTGTGTATATGAACAGGGTATTAGGTACTAGCCTTTAGCTAGAACCAAGGACAGAGAAGACATTGAGGTTCTAGGGTTAGGGTAGGACAGCACTGCTACAATAGAGGGAGTTAACCTACCCCAGTGATGGCAAAAAACAGTTGTAAGAGCAACAAACTTGGTAGCCCAAGTCCTGGATTTGAATTTTGCTTATTATTTAACATTCTGCAAAATTATGATCCATCATCATCATTATTGATTATCAGAGGAATAGAGCAGCCTTGTCTTTAGGGCTAAGTAGATGAGGAGAGGAGAGGAGAGGAGAGAGAGGAGCGAAGCTGGAATTAGATCCTATCCCTGGCATATGAGGGGGTTGGAGCTGGGGGGTTGGAGTGGGAAGGGAAAATTAAGTTTGATGTTCCCCAGATCCCATTTTTGAATGGAATCTTGCCCAGAATGGATGAAAGCTGATTACTAATGATTTAAGGAAAGGCCCTTAGGTTTCATCAGTCCTACAGGGAGCGCCTAGGTGGCACAGTGGATAAAGTGCCTAACTCAAAGTCAAAAAGACCCAAATTAAATCCAAACTCAGACACTTATTAGCTATATGACCCTGGGCAAGTCATTTAACCTCCTTCTGTCTGAGTTTCTTCACCTGCAAAATGATATCACCTACCTCACAGGGTTGTTGGGAGAAAAAATATATTTTGTTTTTCAGTCATTTTTCAGTCGTGTCTACCTCTTTGTAACCCGATTTTTTTTTGGCAAAGATACATTTCATTCTCCAGTTCATTTTACAGAGGAGGAAACTAGGACCAACAGGGTTAAGTGATTTACCCAGGGTCACACAGCTAAGTAACTGTGTCTGAAATCAGATCTGAAATTAGAAAGATGAATCTTTCCACCCCCAGGCTTGGTACCCTATCCACTGTGCCACCTATATGTCCATGATATGTATAATACTTTGTAAACATTAAGGTGAAATATAAATGCATTTATTAGGATAAGTAAATATGCACACACAAATATATATGTGTGTGTATATATCTATTTATATATGCATACAGATACATGTATATATATGCATATATATGTATATATATACATATATATATATATATATTACAGACAGATCAGAATTAAGAGTTGTATTAGAGAATAATATGAAGGTCCTAGGCCATCTGGGGCAGGGGAAGGAAAAAGATGTGGGAGAGAGGGCCACAGAATGGGAGCTAACTGAGAGGAGATTCATGAAAAACTTCAGCTACTTGGAAATTTTGCTTAGGGCTGGCCCCTTTCTTTCCTCAAGGAATTTAATTCCACAAGTACCTCCAATGATCAAAGTATTATGCTATATACTTTGCATGCCCCAGAAATCAGATGGAAAGGGGTCCTTCTATGACAGACATTCTTAACTTTTTCTGTGTCATGGACTGACATCCTTTGGCACTTTAGGGATGCCACTAGACCTCCTTCTGAGGAGAGTGTTTTTAAATGGATAAAATAAAATGCATAGGTTTCCAAAAGGAATTAATTATATTGAAACATCATCATTAAAATATCTTAAAACAAGTTTGCAGATTTCCGGATAAAGAACTCCAGCTCAAAAGCCTTCATACCCTAGAAAAAGTACATCACTGAATTCCTGTGAGGTCCACTTGCTTATCTCTTACTTCTTCTCCTTCCCATTTTCTCATTCTCCCATTTTCCTATCTTATGGGGATGATAAAGTGAAAACGGGGAGGGCTGAGCTTGTTTTTGTAGCACCAAGTCCTGGGCTTCCCTACCTAGGGTAGCACAGCTCCCCTCTCCCCTCTACAAATTCCTTGTCCAACCCCAGCTCTAGAGAGGCCAAATGAGATGATTTGGGTAACGTGCCTTGCTAACCTTAAAAACATCTTAGAAATATCCACTATTATTCTTGTTAAAAATGATGACTATGGTCTGTGAAAAGAGATAGTTTTATTACCTCTTTGCCAATTCTGATTCCTTCAATTTCTTTTTCTTCTCATCACTTTTATTAATTTCTAATGCAACAATAAGAAAATTTTAAAAATTAAATTAAATTGGTGATAATGGGAGGAGGGAGGGAATTAACTAGATATTTTAATATGACAAAATAGGTATTTATTTAAAAAAAATAAAAAACAATGATGTCTATGCAAAGCTAGAAGATACCTTACAGAAGTGTCTGGGCCCAGTTGGTCAAAGCACACAGAAGGCATGGGTGGGGGTGTTTTGTGTTGGCAACTTTGCAGAAACCCTGTGGGTGGTCTGATGTGGAATATGCTACGTTTGAGAAATACCACTAGAATCCTCGAGAATTTTAAGAACTGGACAGAACCTTAGACGTTATCTAGCTGAAACCCTACTCAAGGAAGAATTCAGTCTGCAGCTTCTCAGACAAGCAGTTATCCAGCATCTGCTGGAATGCAGCCACCTTGCTTTGAGAAATGTTAAGACTTCATGTTGTTATCTCTTTTCACTACACAGAAAAAGACAAGTGTTATTATTTAGATGTCTTTCTAGACTAGATAATTTAGCAGGTGCAAAGGAATGAAAAATTCTTCCCTTTTGAGCTGGTTTTAATGTATTTCAGGCAATGGGGCAGATCTGAATGTGAACTGACTGGGATGTGGAGCAAATTCGTCAAGACTAAGTAGATTAAAACAGGAAACCTTAAAGCAACAAGAACATTTTATGGTATAATTGGAAAATAGGATAATCAGAGGTTAATAATTACAGAGTACCACTATTTTAAGGATAATCTCTAATTACAATTAGAGTCATAGCTTTGTTTCCTCCTCCTGGATGCTACTCCAAAACGATTTACCAGAAATATGTCATATTCTTTCTCTTTGACAAAACACTGATTCCTCAGGGTCAAAGCAGACCAAGCATGTCGCTGACATATTCTTGCTATGTGTTTCTTGGCATTGTCTTGGCTAAATTTCAGTACGTTAAGGCTAGTACATAATTCATAATAGATGGAGGTGCCTATAAGTCTTTTCATGATGCCAAGAAGGCTTGAATGAGTCCATCCCCAGAGCTAGGTATGTAGGCCTTGAATTCTATGTAACCAAATTCTATTTCTGTTCAAAGCACCTGCGGGATCATTAAAAAAGGTCAAATCAATCAACATTTATTAAGTACCTCCTGTATACAGGACAATAACAGGATCTCAAACATTTTGGATTGTTAGTTCATAAACAAAATTCTGAATAAGTTGCATTAACAATTATTGTGTCTATTACTTTCCAATGGTTTCAAACAACTTTTCAATGTAATTTGTGATAATTTTGCTCACTCTCAGAGACCTAAACTCAATGTATTCAGTTATAATTTTTAAATTCATCATAAAACTAATTTTTAGGTGCTTTTAACTTTTCACTAACCTTATTAAATTCTCAGAGCAACTGTGAGAGGTAGTTAGGGCAGATATTGGCCTCTGTCTTTGACAAATAAAACAACTGAGTCTTGAAGAAGTTTGTTGACTTTCTATCACTATGGCTTGCTAATTATTCAACCCCATCCTCTCTCTTGAACTCCAGGCTTTGTCCAACTGTTTGCTTAGAGTCTCAACCTGGATATCTCAAACTCAAAATGTCCAAACTAAACTTG
This sequence comes from Gracilinanus agilis, assembly GCF_016433145.1. Lineage (NCBI taxonomy): Eukaryota > Metazoa > Chordata > Mammalia > Didelphimorphia > Didelphidae > Gracilinanus > Gracilinanus agilis. The sequence goes on along the minus strand of NC_058132.1, from coordinate 625,248,723 downwards.
TCATTTTCCCCACCATACTTGTTCCTCCTTTCAATGTCTATATTTCTGTTGAAGAGACCACTATCCATTATTCCAGTCACCTAAACTTTCATAAGAAACTTGGACTCTTCCTTCTCCTTTACCTTCCCATCCTCTTGGTTGCCATTTTCAATTCTATCTCTATACTATCTATCATACAAAGGTGAAAGTTTCAGAAAAACCTGGGAAGACTTATATGAGCTGATGCAAAGTAAAGGGAACAGAACCACACCATTGTGCATAGTAGCAGCAAAACTAATGATAATCACCTGATACAGACATATTCTAATCAATAAAGTGATTCATGGCAAATCTAAAGGACTCAATGAAAAGTGGTATCTACTTTCATAGAAAGAACTGATGACTTTGAGGGTAAATTTCAACTCAAAGGGTTATAGTGAGAAAAGCACTTTGTAAACATTTAAATGCTTTCTAACCAGTCATTCCTCAAAATAATAAGCAGTATATATTTAAAACCATAAGCAAGTATCATCTGCAATGGGAACAAGTTAGAAGCCTTCCCAATAAGATCAGGAGTGAAGCAAGGATGCCCATTATTACCTGTATTATTTAACATTGTACTAGAAACACTAGCAGTAACAATTAGAGAAGAAAAAGAAATTGAAAGAATTAAAGTAGGCAATGAGGAGACTAAACTATCACTCTTTGCAGATGATATGATGGTCTACTTAAAGAATCCCAGAAAAATCAACTAAAAAGGTTAGTGGAAATAATTAACAACTTTAGTAAGATTACAGGGTAAAAAATAAACCCACATGAATTATCAACATTTCTATATATTTCCAACAAAACTCAGCAGCAGGATTTAGAAAGAGAAACTCCATTTAAAATCACTCTAAAGCAGTGATAGTAAATTATAGCCCGAGGGCCAGATGCAGCCCCCTGAAATGTTCTATCTGGCCTGGTGACATTATTCCTAATCTGAGGAATACAATGAGTAGGATACAATACAATGGAACTTTGAAAGAGTTGCCTTAGAAACAGACTGACAGATGAGCATTTCCTTTCCCCCTCTTTAAAAAGTTTGCCCATTACTGCCCTAGACAATAAAAAATATTTAGGAATCTATCTGCCAAGACAAACCTAGGAATTATATGAATGCAACTACAAAATACTTTTCACACAATTAAAACGAGATGAAAATAATTGGAAATCATTAACTGCTCCAGGATAGGATGAGCTAATGTAATACAAATGGCAATCCCGCCCAAAGTAATTCATTTATTCAGTGCTATACCTATCAAACTACAAAAAACTTTATTATAGAATTAGAAAAATGATAACAAAGTTCACCTGGAAGAACAAAAAATCAAGAATATCAAGGGGAATAATGTAAAAATTGAAAGGATGGGGGCCTAGCAGTACCAGATCTTAAACTGTATTTAAAGCAGAGGTCATCAAAACAATATGGTACTGGCTAAGAGACAAAAGGGTGGATCAATGTATCAATGGAATAGACTAAGGGTAAATGACCTCAGTAAGCTAGTGTTTGATAAACCCAAAGACCCCAGCTTTTGGGACAAGAAGTCACTATTTGACAAAAACTGCTGGGAATTGGAAAACAGGATGGGGAAAATTAGGTTTAGATCAACATCTTACACCCTAAACCAAGATAAATTCAAAATGGGTAAATGAATTAAATATAAAGAGTGAAATCATAAATAAATTAGGTGACATAGATTAGTATACCCGATAGATCTGTGGGAAAGAAAGGAATTTAAGACCAAGAAAGAGATAGAGACCACTGCAAAATATAAAACGAATCATTTTGATTATGTCAAATTAAAAGTTTTCGTACAAACAAAACCAAAGCAACCAAAATTAGAAGGAAAGCAACAAACTGGGAGAACATTTTTATAACAAAGCTCTCTGACAAAAGTTTAATTTCCCAAATATATAAGGAACTAAGTCAAATTTACAAAAAAATCAAGCCATTCTCCAATTGACAAATGGGCAAGGGCCATGAACAGGCAGTTTTCACAGAATGAAATCAAAACTATCAATAAGCACATGAAAAAGTGTTCTAGATCCCTCCTGATTAGAGAAACACAAATTAAAACAACTCTGAGGCACCTCCTCACACCTAGCAGATTGACAGCAAAGGAAAGTGATTAATGTTGGAGGGGATGTGACAAAATTGGGACACTAATACACTGCTGGTGGAGTTGTGAATTGGTCCAACCATTCTTGAGGGCAATTTGGAACTATGCCCAAAGGATTTTAAATGAATGTCTGCCTTTTGATTCAGTCACACCACTGCTGGGTTTGTACCCCAAAGAGATAATAAGGAAAAAGACTTGTACAAAAATATTCATAGTCGAGATCTTTGTCATTGCAAAAAAATGAAAAATGAGGGGGTGTCCATCGACTGGGGAATGGCTGAATAAATTGTGGTGTCTGATGGTGATGGAATATTATTGTGCTGAAAGGAATAAAGAAATGGAGGAATTCTATATGAACTGGAAGGACCTTCAGGAACTGATGCAGAATGAAAGGAGCAGAACCAGGAGAACATTGTACACAGAGACTGATACACTGTGGCACAATTGAATGTAATGGACTTCTCTACTAGTAGCAATGGATCAAGGACAATCCAGAGGAATTTAGGAGAATGAACGCTATCCACATCTAGAGAAAGAAGTGGAACCAGAAATGTATTAGCAAAATATAGGATCCACCACATATCGTGATAGGGATGTCATTAAGGTTTTGATGTTAAAGAATTGCTCTACTGCAAATATAAATTAGGTTTTGAACAATGATACATGTATAACCCAGAAGAAATGCTTATCAGCTTTGGGAGTGGGGAGGAGAAAAAGGGGGATCATGAATCATGTAACCATGGCAAATATTAATAAAAATTTTAAAAAATTAAAAAAGAAGTGCTTTCTAAATATTAAAGTACCCTTATTCTTCCCGTTGCCCCTCTCACATTTTAATACCTTTTAAAAAATAGTTGAGTATGTATTATGCCCAACTAATTGGGCTATCATTTTTAATCTCCATTAAGTGCCTTGCACATTAAAAGGGGTTGCCCAAGTGTTTGGAAATGTATTCCTTGCAGAGCCAGGACCCCAAATCAGCTTGTGTGATTTCCAGTCTTGAGTCCTCCACCAGAGCAACACTACTTGCTTTAAACTCAATCGAGTGATGCTTTTTAAAACAATTCTATTTTTCATCCACATATTCACTTTCTCTTAACGAATTAAAATCAACTGCCTCCCTTTTCCGTGTACTTTCTGCTTAGGGAAGAGGAGCTTCCTCACCAGATTTAAAACGAGGGACTTTCTATCAATTCTCCATCAAAGAACAGGGAATAGAGAAAGTTCTACTTAAATGTTTAGTTGTTCTAAACTTCTTCCACCCACCCTCACGACCCCAGGCTGGACAGCTCCATTCCCACAGAGCTCCAGCTACCCTCAGCCCTGTGGTTCCTCTGCACCCAGCCTACTTGGTACTGGGTTTCTTCTGCCCCTCCAGCCTGACGGATGCTCTCGGAGGGAAGCGAAAAGGGGACGTATGGGGCACAGAGACTGGGAGCAGCAGCCATAGAGCCCCTGACTCACCTTGCCCTCAGCAGGAGCCGCCACAAGGAGTAGCAGCAACAGCAGCCTAGTCAACAGCAACAGCAGTAGCACCCTCCTGGATGCGCCCCCGGGGCTCAAGTTTGCGCCAAACATATTCAGTGCCCCAGTACCAGATACCCTTTCGCCGCTTCTCAGGCTCCGCTCCCCATCCCTTCGCACCCCGCCCTCCGATTTCTTTCAGTTTGGGGGATCCTGGGCTGGCAAAGTTGGGCTGATCGCTCTCCTGAGTTTTCAGGGCGGGTACTGAGCACACCTTTTCCCCCTGTGGCACAGAACTAGTCCCGCTGTCCAGTCCCTTCCCCACCTCCGCCTCCCCAACAGAGGCCTTGGGCAGCAAGCAGCCTTGGGTGGGAAGAAGAGCGGCACAGGTCCCGCCCTCAACTTCTCCTGGGGCTCCCCCCACCCCGGGCGCAGCGCCTGCCTGGGAAGGGAGCGAGGGGTGGGTGGGCAACTGCTGCCCTTCCAGGGGCCAGGGGGAAGCCAAATTCGTGAAGGCAGTAACGGGCCGGGAAAGTCATGGTCCCCTGGTTCTGGGGAGCCCAAACTCCGAATCTCCCTCCCGCTGGGGCCGAGCAAGGCGGGGGTGGGGGCTGTTTTAGGGGAGGAGGTGGCGGCGACGGGTGGGGTGGAGGGAGTGGTCATCGGGACCGCGGGCGCATTGGCCCGGGAGAAGCGCCGTTTGCGAGTTGGTGTCCCGCGGGCTCTTTTCTCTGTCTGGGCCTTCTCGCCTTTTTTTTTTTTTTCAGCGGCCCGCACCTGGTCCTCCTTATCCCTCCATTCCTGGTGACGGGAGCTGGTCATGAATGTGTTTTAAGGGGAGCAAGAAATCTACACCCAATTTAGGGACGAGGTAGGGATAGGAGATATGCGCAGGACCTCGGAGTCTGTGGCGGCGGGCAGGGCAACTCCAGGAGCAGCGGGCATCAGCTGGAGGTACAGCTCAGAGCTGGGGTTTTCCCAGCCAAAGAAATGTCTGTCCGCTTGGCAGGCTCCAGGGTTTGGGGGCGCTGCAGCGGGTGGGGGTGGGGGAACACCTGTGGAGGAAATGGTGGAAGGGGGAAAGCCATCTAAGGGCGTAGGAGCATTTGGGGTAATGCTAAGGGGAGGGTGGGGGGAGTCAGGACAGAGGCTTTTTCATTCCAGTACCGATCAGCCAGTGGCTTCCATTGGATGCCTTCCCCTGGTTTGTAAGTTGATTTCTTTTGGGGGTAGAGTTACCGATCTGGCAGCGGGATCCGGAGTTGGCTCAGCCTCTGACCTCCTTTTGGCTCACATCCTCTAGAGCTCTGGCACCTGGTGTGAAATGCCAAGAGCAGGAGATAGCTAAGTGGAAAGAGAGCTCATCCCTTTCTCTGGGGCTTTGAGGTGGCTTTTCATGCTGAATCTTATCTGCGGAAATGCTAGGTGGAAAACAAAATCTCCAGCCTCACTACCGGGTTTCCCTCAAGAGTTGGGCCAAATTGAGGCTTTGGATGCATTTGCAATATCCATTAGGATGTCTTTAACTTTAGGTGGAAACGGTTTGTAGATTATTGTTTCTAGTTGTTGACTTCCGCAAGAGTTGAATTTCAACATCAAATCAGAGGTATGTGGCTGGCAATTTACTTTGGGAAAGACATCGTCATTTGCTTTCCATTAGAATCAGGGTATAATGAAGAAAAAGTATTTTGAAAAAATTGCAAATGCTTTTCAAGAAATTTTTACAAGCGACATATGTGGTAACCAGAATATTAGATAATCACCATAATCCATTCCCCTACTATACTGGATAAGTCAGTCAGTCAACAAGGATTTATTAAGTACTTACAATGTGCTAGACCTGTTTAAACAGGCATTTTACTATGTCACTGGAACTTGGGCTTTTACCAATTCATTTTTCTAAATTGCTTTTGAAATTTTCTCTGAGCCTGGGTCCAGTGAGTTATAGCTGTGCATCTCTCATCTTATATGCATATTTCAAGTACTTGTATGCAAGGTGGTAGGGATCTTGTCGGTATCATTTATGGAATTAGAGCAAAAGATGTATAATATATATTTACATATATATGTCTATTTTAACACAAACTGCTTTATAGGAAAATCAGATACCCTAGGATGGCTATATACTGACCACAAAAGTAAGTTGTAGAAGTGACTGTGTCTATTTCTAGAATTTATTTTGGGATACAGTCACCAGTGTATGACTTTCCCTGCCTTTCCTGTGAGATAGAAGAGCAGGTGCCCTCTTCAAGAAAGTGGATAGTATTCTGATATTCTATATGAACTGCCTTTAAAATGGATGGTGATGTTACTTCCTGGGGGGTGGGGGGGGAAGTACCTTAAAGCCCCGTGGAAGGGATCTTAATTTTATGAATGATGCATTCTGGAGGATTTCCAAATTTAGGCTGCAACTTGACTTTGCCAGAGGCAGAGTTACTTGGAAGAAAATAATTGACTCTGTGATTATATTTAGAGCAGAAGGTAGAGCTTCTATTAAGTCATGTTTACTACAAAGAGATCAGAAATTAAAAAGGACTTCAAAATGAAATCAAGCATATATAGGATTAAGAGTGTATTGTAAAAATATGCATAATTGAGATTATACTGGAGGCCAGTATTTTCACTATGTGAATGATGTAGGAAACAGTGCAGCAGTATGTCTTTTTTTTTTTTTTAAACCCTTACATTCTGTCTTAGAATCAATACTGTGTGTATTGGCTCTAAGAGGTAAGGACTAGGCAATGGGGGTTAAATGACCTGCCTAGGGTCACATAGCTGGGAAATGTCTGAGGCCAGATTTAAAACCACTTTAAGTCTTGTCTGTCTACTTGCACTAAGTACAAGTAACTCTGTTACTTTGTACTCCTAACTACAATCATCTGTCTCCATCAGCATCTCTCTAATCAGGCAATTGACTCCTCATAACTGAGAAATCTCTCTCTCTCTCTCTCTCTCTCTCTCTCTCTCTCTCTCTCTCTCTCTCTCTCTCTCTCTCTCTC
>NC_058132.1:625112075-625202128 GCF_016433145.1 Gracilinanus agilis | reverse complement strand
ATATATATATATATATATATATATATATGCTATTCAGTTGTTTTCTGTCATATCTGATTCTTTGTGACTCCATTTGGAGGTTTTCATGTCAAAAAAACTGTAATGGTTGCCATTTCCCTCTCTAGCTAATTGGACAGATGAGGAAACTGAGGCCAGCAGGGTGAATTGACTTGCCTAGAATCGCACAGCTAGTAAGTGTCTGAATTCAGATTTGAACTCATGAAGATGAATATTCCTGACTCTACTGTGCTACCTAGCTACACACACAGACACAAACACACACAAGCACCCACAAAAAACATATACATCTCTACATATATGATCGTGAGCTGCTGTAGCTGAAAAATTAATCACCCTGTAGCCAGCTTTCAGGAGCCGAATCTTCCAAATGTACCTCAAAGACACTTCAGATGACAGAGATACGAATCTATCATCAGATCAGCACTCAAAATCTTACTAGCTTGGGTAGGACCTGTAAGAGCTTGTGCCTCGCTTCCAGAGCATTTGAGAATGCAGAGTTTTGGGGGCACAACAGTGAGGAATTGTGGCAGGATTTTTAGCCAAGTTAGAGGAGAAAAATCTAACTATAAAAATAGAGAGTAACTGTGAGGACTCTGCATGAAGTCTGCCATTTCTCTTCCCATTAAGTTGAGCTATTTCCTTATTTAAATTTCTCTGCCAAATGATCCAGGCCCAAGAACACGTTTCTTAAGATTAGAGCACACTACTTCAGAACTCTATCTTCTTTTTTTTTTCAGGGCCAACCTGGGCATCTGGGACCACAAGGCCCCATTGGAGAGTTAGGACCTCCTGGGCCCATTGGATTACCAGGAGAGAAAGGTATGAAAGGTGAGAGTGGACTTCCTGGACTTGTGGGAGAGAAAGGAGATAAGGTAAGATTTTTTTTTTTTTTATAAATTAAAAATGTAATATTTGCTACTGATTACCTAATGACATTTTAAATACTTGCAAAAGCACCAGAAATTATATCTTTTAGTATAAAAACCTAAGTAAATAGTAGGACTGAACTTTTTTTTAATCCATGTATTACTTTTTTTCATTAAGTTAACTTACTTGCTATTCTATTTGTGGCATAACATTGGTTGTGTTTTCTTATATTTTTAGGGCCCAACAGGAGTACCTGGCTTCCCGGGTTTGGATGGCATACCTGTAAGTAAACTTTTTTTTTTATATGTTATTTTCCTAATTACATGTAATAACAACTTCCAACATACTTTCTCCAAAATTATAAGATCCAAATTGCCTCCTTCCTTTCATTCCCTTCCCCCTCCTGGAGATGACAAACAACTTGCTACATAAAATATTTCCATGCAAAACATACTTCCATATTGGTCATTGGTGTCATATCAAGAACCCTGACTCCATATTTAAAGTTCTGATTGGGCAGGGACACCTAATAAAGAGAAGAGAGATGAACAATCTGAACGAGCCACAATCTCCTACTTGGGGATCCAGCAGCTTAAACTATTTCATTCAATCTAATACTAATAATATATTTGCAGTTTATAAAAGTGTCATCTATAAATAAGTTAATTTTTTTTCTTAGGGTCATCCTGGACCTCCAGGATCAAGAGGCAAACCAGGCATTGATGGCTACAATGGTTCAAGAGGAGATCCAGGGTTTCCAGGAGAGAGAGGAGCACCAGGACCAGAAGGACCAGCTGTAAGACATTATTTGCATAAACATTAGAAACTGGAATGCCTTCTAAGAGCCAGCTTTTTAGGTATAACCAACAAATGTATACTCAAGGCTGTAATTTGTCAGCTCCTTAGATCACAGTCCATAGCTTGAAAGTCCTTGACTTTGTGTGTAGAAACCTTCTGGGGAAGCCTGAAGTAAAAAGTTATTAATAAAGCAAGAGCCTCTTATATCTCTATATCCATTTATGATATATGTGTGTATAAATATATGCATGTATCATCTAGTTATCTATCTCTCTATCCATCTTCCTATATATCTATCTTTTTGTCCAACCATTCACCATCTTCCCATCTATCCTATCCATTTATCCATCACTCTGTCTATCTATCCATCTATCCATCTATCTATCTATCTATCTATCTATCTATCTATCTATCTATCTATCTATCTATCTATCTATATCTATCTGTCTGTCTGTCTGTCTGTCTGTCTATCTGTCCATCTATTAATTTATCTATCTATCACTGAGACTGGCCAATGCCTCTGTGATACGTACAAGTGGAGAGTAGAAGTTTGCAATGGATTTTCATAGTGGAAACATCTTTCTTGATTAATTTTCTTTAACTTAATTAAAGAAAAAAACTTGGGCTCAGTTGTATCACTTGAAACATGAATAATGCAAATGCTATGTACTTCCTCTGCATTGGTAAAAATGAACAGGCACCTTTTGTTGAGAAGGAATGTGGGTATTAATACAAAGAAATCTGATTTTGGCATCATTGGATCAAAGAGCATCATTGGACCTTAGAGACCATTGAGTCCAATGTCCTCATTTTACAGATGAGAAAACCGAGGCAAAAAGAACCAAAGTGACTTGCCCAGGGTCACACAGCTAGGTAGTATATGTGATAGGATATGAATCCAGGTCTTCCTGACTTTAGGCCCATTGCTGTATCCACTGCTCCATACTGTCTACATTCAAATCCTGGCCCTGCTTCTGCTTACCTTCCAACTAAGGTATGGGGCTTCAGACTGGCCCCTCATCTCTCTAGGGCTCAGTTTCTTGACTTGTAAAATGCAAGAAATGGGCCAAATAATCTTCCAGCTCTCTTCCACTTCTAACATCCCATGACCCCTATGCATTGATATTACATGTCACTGAGCTCAAGCTTTTTGAGGCAGCAGGGTTTGTCTCTTCATCCCAACCTGCACGTACTCATGTGGCCACTAAGTAAATAATTCCTGATAATGATGAAAGGCTTTTTTTATCCCCTCTAATGGATATAAAAATTTCAAGGTTGAAAACTACCAAAGTAAACAATACTTTGAACCATGAGTCATTTAGTTGCTGGAACAGGCACTCTACACATGCCACAAATAACTTCCTTTTCTTTGGGTTCACTAAGAGTCATTTAACTAGATCCTTATCAATTCAAGATCCTAGTTTTTCATGAACTTATTCTTCCCTAAACATCTTGGTTTTGAACCAAGGCTTACCCTTTGATATCTCATCTTCTTAGTGCTATGGTCCACCAGTGAACAGATTTTCTTTTTTTCCTCTTGTTTTAAAGGCTAGAAATACTTTGACCATTTAATCTGATTTCTTGTGATGTTTTTGTCTTATTCATCATAAACTCAGTTTATTTCTAATAAGCTTTCTTTGCTTCAGAGCTATAGCTGACTCCTGATTTTGTTCCTGGCCTCAATGGAGTTAGGTCAGCCATATAAATTCAAATATGGAGGCAATTCAATGGAGTCAAAAATGGGATCAATTCAAATATAATTTTCATAATCAAAGCCAGATTTTTTGGGTACTGAAAGCAAGATTAGTACTCATCGTTTCATTGTGAAACTTCTCAGACTGTCCTTCTATCCATCTTCTGCATAGAAAATAAATCTAGAACTTGAAAGTCCCTGAGAGGCCATCTAGTCCTCATTTCATGGATGAGGAAATCTAAGATCCAGAGAGGTTATGACTTGCCCAAGGTCATAGAGAGATAGTAAACATCAGAAGAGTAATTTTACCATTCAGTCCTATGCCAAGCACAAGAGCACCTTGTACATGAAGGGTGAAATCATAGATAGGTAAGTGGTCCAATGAATATTGTCCTAAGTTTGAAGTTAGGAAAATCTGATAAAAATTCCACCTCAGATACTTACTAGTGAGATGAAACTGCACAAGTCTCCGATGTTGATGAGTCTCCCATTACCTCATTTGTAGAATAAGAGGGGTTGGACTCAAGATCTTTTAAGATTCTTTATAGCTCTAAATCTATACCTATCCTATAAAATTAATATTTTTTATTTCATCCTGGGTATATTATTACGTGACCAATGAGAGAGTGGCTAATTCTGTTAATATATTTTATTATTTGAAAAAAATATAATTCAGTTGATTTAATAATTTATAGCTATTCATATCAGTAGTTTATCTTTTTTCCTACTAATAATCCTTTTAATTTAATCCAAATTTCTGATAGATATTAAATATGTACATATATTTCAGAAACACTGGATAATTATAGTTAAAAGTAGTTATAAAAAGCAGGGAATAAACGAGAGGACATGGTATCTGAAATCACTAGCTAGACATCAATAAATAACAGTGAATATGGATTAGAATATATTTTAATAATTTTGTACTTTTTTTCATAAATGTTTGATTTTTAGGGTTTTCCTGGGCAAGATGGTGAAAAAGGGAATTCAGTGTATATTTCAGGTGCTATTAAAGGTCTTCCGGTGAGTATTCCAGTAGTTGTTGAACTGTCAAAGTGGTAACCTGTTTGTTTAGTCCCGAATTGGTTCTTCTGAAAGTTTGAAGAGGAGAAAAGAGAAGGGAGAGTAAAATGACTACTCTAGTGCAGAAAAGAGGAAGAAGGGGCAGAACTTTTCATTTCTCCTAGGATATATATGGAGAGACTACAGACATGGAGGAAGGACTGGAGGGTACTAGTCATCAGAGGAGCCTCATCTTATCTGAGCTGGACAAAGAAGGGTTGAACACACACCTACAAACACAAAGAGTTTGATGTAGAAGTACTTTGAATTGAACAAGGAAAAAAATCAGGGATAGGTAGGGTTAATAAGGAGAGATAGTATCAGGGAGGAATAATTAGAAATAAAACAAACTTTCTGATTCTGAAGGGGGAAAAAAAAAGAGGAAATAAGAAAAGAACTAAAATCCCAAAGGATGCCTTTAAAAGGCCTCTTAGATAATAGAAGAATGACTGGACAATTTATAATATATGAATGTATTGAACAAAGGAGACAATTTCAAGGTAGTGTGAACTGACACAGGGTAGTATAAACAGACACAGGAAAATGATTTCATGTCCTAAGGTCAATAATGTTATAAATAAAAACAACTTTGAAAGTCTTAAGAACTCTGATCAGTGCAAAGATCAACCATATCTCCAGAGGTCCTTTGATGAAGCATATTACCCCAATCTTGACAGTCAGTCACCAAGCATTAATTAAGCACCTACTATGTGCCAGATGCTGTGTTAAACTCAGAGAGGTCCTGGACTGAAGGTTCAGAAACAGACATACATTTTTCAGGCCAGCCTCTATGTGGATTTGCATTGCTTGACTTTGCTATTTATCATGATGAGATTGTTTTTTTTTTTTTCCTTTCTCTAGTTTTTTTAATTGAGGTTGGGAGTTGAAAATTAGATTAGCAATAGTAATGTGCCCCGCCAAAAAACAAAAACAAAAACATTAAAATGCTTTTAAATGCACAAAAGAGAAAAAAAAGTTCAGGACAGGTTTAAAAGTAAAATGTAGAATTTATGATAGAGTTTTTTTTAATCCTTACTTTCCCTCTTAGAATCAACATTGTGTATTAGTTCCAAGGCAGAAGAGGGGTAAGGATTAGGCAGTGGGTGTTAAGTGACTTGCCCAGGGTCACACAGCTAGGAAGTGTCTAAGGACAGATTTGAACCTAGAACCTCCCATCTCTAGGTCTGGCTCTCAATCCACTAAGCCATCCAGCTGCCTGCGATTATACACTTTTTCAAAAAATCAAGTGGTATGAAATAAGGCTTCATAGTTCCATAGAAAATTCTCTTTTGAGTTATGGAAATACTCTTATTGGTGTTTACATTCAGAATTTAAAAAGTTTAGTTTGATGAATATATGTTAAGCATCTACTATTTGTGATTTAAGAATATGCTCCTAAAAATTTCAAGAGCTTCCACATTAAGCCAGTATTAACATTAAAAAAATTAAGTTGTCTAGAATTCTTAGCAAGGAGTTATTGCACAAAAAGTATTCAATCAATCAACAAATATCTAAGCGCTAGTTAGCCCCTTTCTAAGTGCCAGTCACTAAGCAGGGGATCTAAATACAAAAGGTAGCCTTCAAGAAGCTTCTGTTAGAATAGGGTAGACAACATGTACATATAAAAGCAGATATAGAATAAATGTAGAATCAATATGGGCTCAGAAATGTATTGATCCGGCACCTAAATGTACGATTGGTTTCACAAGTCATCTTTCTAGTCAAAGGGAAGGACCGAAGGTAGAAAGAGTTTAGTGATACTGACAATTGGAGATTCAGGTTCAAATCTTGGCTCCAAAATTTACTAGTTGAGTGACTTTAGGAAAATCTTTTAACCTCTCTGAGCCTCAGGCAACTCTCTAAGACTCTCTATTAAATGTTAAAGCAGCAGGGGCCTGAGAAGCAGAGGGAAATGGGAAGAAGAGGTATCGTCAAAGTAGGGTAAGACTAAGAAATACTGAATTAGGGACAACACCTCAAGGCTGGTGCAGAGTGATTCTTGTTCATTATTTAAGAGATGGAAGCAACAATTTCAAGAACTCCCAAATGTGTCTGTAGATATGACCCTTAGCTACTTTTCTAGATCCTACTTAACTGACCTTCCTACAGAGAGGTATTACATATGTGTATGCATATACTCAATACTTGGGTGATTACAAGAACTCTTGACTCATTCTACTTAGTTGTAATGAGGTCATATTCTATGTCAGTGGACTGAGAACTCACAGTTACAAAATCATAAATCTTTAAAGCATTGAGGTAGGAGGTTTCAGCAAATATATGCATGCCATCATGTTTTATTTATCTTGCCAATGAAATGACTCCATTGTTACAGGGAGATCGAGGTGATCCAGGACCTCCAGGTTTACCTGTAAGTCTCTCCTATGGATCGTATGCTTCTAGACCTTTCTCAGTCAATGCATTAAGTCAATTCTTTATCATCTTGGAAATTACCTGCTTTGTGGATTTTCCAAAGCAAAATTTGAATCACAGGCTTAATTTCTCCTGACATTTAGTTCACCCTGGGTTTTCTCTCAAATGAACATTTGATTTTTGACTTTAAATATAAGGTAAATCTTCTGGACAAATAAAAACTACACAACCCCACAAGAACTTAATACATTGAAAATCTCGTAAAAAAATTTGGATGATCTCATTTTGAATTATCCAAACATTGATCGAGAATTGACTGATATTCTTTTCCTACCCTCACTTTCCCTTCCTGAAGTATTGCTTCTTCCTAGTCACCCCCTTTATAAATGATCATGAGGTTGAAAGCAGAGATGGGCTGCCTTTCTGATGATACACTTCTGATATGGCTTTCTAACTGAGTTTACTTTCTCAGATTTATGTAAATCTTATCCCAGGCTGAGAAGAATGAAGAATTCTTCAGAGGCAGAGAAAAATTGCCTTTTTCCACTGATGATCCAGAAGGAATACCTTTTGGTGCATGTAAACAAGAACATGACTTACTATGTCATTAAAAATCATAATTGCAAAATAAAATCATATTTTAGACCATGAAATCATCTGAAGTGTGCAAATAGCCCAATGAAAATGAATAGTCCTTTCTCCTTGCTATTCCTAGACTGAGAGGCAGTGGGAGAAATTGGGAAAAACTGCAACTAGATAAAAGGTTTTGAGTCTTAGTAACCCTAAGCAAATCACCTAATTTTGGGGGGCCTCAATTTTGTCATTTATAAAACAAGGGGATTGGACTAGATGGCCTAAAATGCCCCTTTCAAATGATGCTAACATGACATTTTATTTCAATGTGCTGGTATTTATCATTTCTGAGAGATAATGTAGAATTGTGGAGAGAGTCAGCCTTAAAGTCAGTAAGACCCAAGATCCAAGTGTTGCCTCTGATGGATACTGGCTATATGACCCTCTTGTATTAGAGGCCAGAAATGTCTAACATGGAGCCCACAAATCCTTTATGGCCCACAATACACCTAAGTGAGCCCCAAATCAGATTAAAAATCATTGGAAGATAGTTAACAAAAATAAATAAAAGTACAATAAAACAAATTTTGTTAATATGTGGCTAAATCAATATGCATCCACAGGGATTCTTATGTAGGATTTAGTGGCCCCATTTCTATTTGAGTTTGATATCACTGTTCTAGACAACTACAAGACAGAGAAAATGTCAGCCAGCATAAGTTTCCTCACCAAGGGCCCCCAACACCAATGAGATCAGAAGTCCAGTCCCCCATCCCTATCATTTATATATGATTATTTATGTGAATATTAGTGTACAGAAGATAATCTATAGAGTAGTTGTTCAGGCATTTCAGTCAAGTCAAAAGTTGGATAACTATTCATCTATAATCAATGTATTTTTATGTATTATAATTTATCTTATCTATATCTATATATGTACAATATATTATTATTTTTGATGCCTTCTCTACTACAGAAGGAGAGGAAGGGAGGGAGATAATTGGAAATTTTAATGTAACAAAGGAATAAATAACAAAAATATATTTTTATGTAAGAAACAACATAGAAAAGCAATATAGTATTGTGAATAGAACATCATATTTGGCATTTGAAAGACCTTTAGTCAAGTTCTAGCTATGTGACATCGGTACATTTTTTATCTTTCCAGTGTTCTCTAACACTACATATTCCAGTTAAATTGCTGGTCTGCATCAGTGATGGGAAAATCTCTGCTGGGAGATTCCTGTATTGATAAAGTCATTGGTCTAGCTCTCTAAAGAGGGAAAATAAGATGAGAAAAGAAATCAAGTAAACATTGTTCTTATTTTAAAAACGTATTAAGCATATGAAAATTGAATAGGCACATGGAATTTTGTTAATGTTTTTCAGAAGTTGTTTTTAAATAAGCGATCCCATCTTGCTTTTTAAGAAAAGCTATTCTCCTCCGTATTTTTTTAAACCCTTATCTTCTCTCTTAGAGTCAATACTGTGTATTGGTTCCAGTGGAGAAGAGCTGTAAGAGCTAGGCAATGAGAGTTAAGTGATTTGCTTAGCTAGGAAACGTGCGAGGCTATATTTGAACCCAGGATCTCCTGTCTCTGGGTCTGGCTCTCAATCCACTAAGCCCCTTAGCTGCCCCCTAAACCTATCTTTCTTTTTAAAAAAATCCCTAAATACAGAGACTTATAATTTAACCAAAAAGGACACTTATGGATCAGTGACCAGTGGCATCATGTAGAGAAGGGATATTTACCCTGAGCAGGTAAATTTCTGATTGGTATTCTGAGGTTTAGTGAGATTCCAAGCTAGTAGAATTCCATCTTATTTTTGCAAGGTTATTGCTGAAACAAAATGAAGTCTGTGAGGGTTTTTTTTTTAACATTTTTATGAAACTTACAGAGGGTGTTTTTATGCAGCTAGGATTACAGGTGGACTTTTGTGATTAGATATAGAGAATTGGGTAAACAAATGCATTGTTTTTTCTCATGTGCAGGGACCTCGAGGGGCAAATGGGTCAATGGGTCCAATGGGATTTCCAGGAGAACCAGGTTCTAGAGTAAGTGTCACATTATTGTTATAATGTTCTTTTTTTTTTAAATGTAATTTAATTGTTTCTTGGTCAAAATGTATACCCTAGTTACTGACTGTAACTCAACTCCAATAAGATGGGGATGTCAGTATTAATATTTGTATTATATCTAGCAATAAGGAAAATAAATAATATATAAAAACTCCCTCTAGCAATCTGAAAAATAAAAGTTGGCATGCAGAAAAAGAAGCCTGGACAGAACCAAAGATATGGTTTTAGGGGCTATCTGTCCCCATCTCTTACGTGTCAGTGACCAAGAACAGGGCACTAGCCTTCTGGGATCCTCAATTTTTCCTTATGTTGATGGGAGTAATATTATTTGCACAAAGGATTGACTTAATAAAAGCATTTTTAAACTTTAAAATATAATGTGTGAATTGTTGCTACGCTATAATAATAGTTAGTAGTAGTAACAATAATAATAGTAATATTTGGGGGCATATTGGAGGCTGGGTGAAATTGTCACCAGATCGACATAAATCTATTCCACTATTGAAAAGCAATGTCTTTCTGGCAGTTCTTGTCTTCCTGTATCAAAAATAATAAATTTATATTTTTAAATCATTAAATTGAAATCAAGGATCCACTTAAGCCATCAAATAACGAGACCAAATGCAAGAAAGCTTCAGAATTCTCGATCAACTGATTTGTTTTCTGTTTGTTTGTGGTTGCCTTTTAGGGACCTCCGGGCCACCCTGGGAGGCCAGGTGCTCAGGTAGGAAGAATTTCTGAAGCGAGCACATACACACAGGTGTAACTAATTATTCAAGTTATTTTTAATGTTTCGGATTTTTCTTTCCCAGTGGACATCTCAAAATTTTTTAATAAATAAACTCCAATAAGCTAAATGATTAAATACAAAACCCACATTTAAATTTTTATGAAAACTCACTCCTTTCTTTTTTTTCTTTTAGGGCAATCCAGGTGTGGGAGTAAAAGGTCAAGTTGGAGATCCGGTAAGAATAATTTACATTTAGGTGCCACCTAGGCACAAAGTTTCTCCTGGAAATTCCATATATATGTTGATTGACTTATTATGTATCATCCATTGATTGTCCAGTCGTTGTCCAAACACAGATCTAAGCATTATGCTTTCTTTGATTTGCAGCTAAATGATGAGTGGATAGAACATTGGTCCTGGAGTCAGGAAGCCTTGACTTCATAACCTGCTTCAAACACACACTAAATGTGCGACCTTAGGCAATTCACTTAACCTATTCCAGACTCAACTTCTTCAGCTGTAAAATGGGAATAATAATAGCTCAGATCTCCCCAGAATCTTGGGAGGATCAAGTGAGACATTCATTCAACACTTTGCATACCTTAAATAATATTGATGATGATGATATACATATACCTGACCTCTGGCCATATTGATTAGCATTATTTACAGGATACATTAAAAATACATTGAGTATATATTGTAATATCCATGACCCCTCTCAGGATCATGGATATTACAATATATATTCATATTATTTACCAGATAACTATAGCCTTTAGACTAATTCACATACTAAGCTTCAACTTAATAAGAAGGAGCTGAACATTCTTGATCTATATCAGCAGGTATATTTTAAAGTTTCAAAGCAAAAGCTTCTGTATTCTTGTAGCAACTCCCTAGTTTTATGTGTTGTTTAATATAAAATAATATAAATATGTACAGGAGCAACTAGGATTAAGAGCCAGGTCTGGAGATGGGAGGTCCTGGGTTCAAACCTGGTCTCAGATACTTTCCACCTGTGTGGTCATGGGCGAGCCACTTAACCCTCATTGCCTAGCCCTCACTGCTCTTCTATTTTGGAACCAATACTTAATATCGATTCCAAGACAGAAGGTCGGGGTTTAAAAAAATAAATTCATGTACATACTGAGTATAAGGCCCTCAGGACCACCCAGTTAAAATGACCAGGAGCACAACCTGACATGATTAGACTGATAGACCCAGACACACTGATAGACATTAGACACAGACACCTTCCTACTGAGGTTTGAAGCTGTGTTATTAGGCAACAAGTTTTTGGGAATAAATTCAACATTCTGCAACTATGAAATGGGTATGATAGAGCTATGAGGCACCTTCATGGAACAGCCTTCATTATGAAATGGCAAGCACCCTAATACCCCATTTTTCCTAGCTGCAAGAAAAATTTCCAGCATGCTGTGTCAGGGTTCTATCTCCTGCTGTCATCTTTTCATATTTAAAAATGTTAAATATTCAGAGATAGGGAAGAGGGCAGTATTGATATTTAAATTTTAATTTAATATTTCTTTTGTTGTACTCATTATGGTTGCATAGATCTTTGATATTCCGAAATACTAGGTAGAAGGAGGAAGAAAGAGGAAAAGGTTATATATAATGCTATTGGGACAGAATTTTACATAGAATATACATAATGCAAAAAAACTAAAATATGCATAGAGCATATATCCAGAATATATGCAATAATACTTTAGAAGAAGAATTGCATTCTTAGTCTTCTATAATGGTAAAGAAATTGTGGGTCCCTGGGAATGGTTTGCACACCTGTAATCACAGCTACAAGGGAAGCAGAGACTGGCACCTTTTTGAGCTCAGGAGTTTTGAGCGAGTGTCCTCTAGACACGTGGAATTATGCTAGGCACTAGGAGACAAGTCCAGTTAAAGAAAAACTAGTGCTGGTACAGATAACTTTCACTAGCTACTTAATATCTGATTAAGGGGAGAAACCACAAAATAAATTCCTTATTTAAAAGTAACAAAATATATGTTTGTGTGTGTATAAAAATATATACATATATACACACATGTATACATACTTACATGCCACTCTTCATTAATGTGTAGGTATAGCCACTTGATTGTATATGCATGCACATAGAGGCATATATGGATATATAAATTAATATATATATATTGCAAACACTATCACACAGATAAACAGATAATCTTAGTTAAGCTATCAAAGACCCAATGTCTCTGTGTTTTAATGTGAATAGTGTACCCTAATTGCCTGCAGCTTGCAAAACCTGGAAGATCCAGAGATTCACAGTTAAGGAATACAATTAGTAGGCATGCGTCTTTTTCCATCTTTGAGTGGTTCTGAGCTACATGGGATGGACTAAATCAGTCATCTATCTACCCTGAGGTTGGCACCAATATGGTGAGCCTCTAGCAAAGTGGAGAGAAAGAGAGAGAGAGAGAGAGAGAGACAGAGACAGAGACACAGAGAGACAGAGAGACAGAGAGAGACAGAGACAGAGAGAGAGACAGAGACAGAGAGACAGAGACAGAGAGAAGGAGACGGGGGGGCGGGAAGACAGAGAGAATCAGAGAGAGATTGAGGCAGAGAGAGACAGAGAAAGAGACAGAGAGACAGATATATATATATATATATAGATAGATATATAGATATAGATAGATAGATAGATAGATAGATAGATAGATAGAGAGAGAGAGAGAGAGAGAGAGAGAGAGAGAGAGATTATGTTCCAATCAACATAAATCCTCTAGTTATCTCTACTAAATAACCAACTCAAAAAAGCGTGAAGAAATGACTATGTAATCATCTTTAATTAAGTTAACGTTAAAAGAGAGCAGAGTTTAAAGTGTAATATTGAAAACTATATTTAATTTGCTCTGATACTTATTTCCAATTCATTCCATTAATCATAATTCTAAACTGGAGCATTGTCCTATGACTCACTGATTAATGTAATCTTCCATCTTTGGATAATTTGACATTATGACTGTCTTGGTATCATTTGACTTTTTATAGGGTGAAGTTGGTCTTCAAGGGTCTCCAGGACCAACTTTATTGGTTGGGCCTCCTGGTTCATGTCTCATTAAGGGAGAAAAGGTATGTCTATATAAATCTAGAGTTCCTTGTGCTACTTATGGCATTGAAATGAATGGGAATGGGATATTATAATACCTCTACTATAATACCTTAATCCAATTAATGGTGTCTTCAGTTAATGGGGCTATGAATATCAACCTATGTTTAAATTCCCAGTTCATATTTTATAACTATAAGAAAAAACCCTCAGCAAAAATTCACCTTTGGATTCAATGCTGCAGCATTATTTCAAAATTTATAGTGTATTTGAGCACCCTGCTAAATTATATTTCCCTCTTCAAAGAGCGACTCCTCTCAGGAGTCAATGTCTGATTTGTCCATCAGCTACCATGTTAGACAGACTACATATTTTCTCCTTAATATTCTCTTACCAGCTTTGATGCTTCTACTACATTAGTAAATAACCTACAGATTTTACATTGGAATCATAGTCAGAAGTAAAACTCTATTTTAAGAACAGAAGAATACAATTGGTAAAAGAATAAATATCTTATAAAATTCAATTCATTTCAATTCCATTCATTAAGTATTTATTAAATACATAATTCATCCTAGGTACTGTTCAAAACACTGGAAGATTACATTTTACTTTGTCAAATGAACTAAAATCCAGTCTTGTAAACAGTAAGAATAAGTCCAAGTTTAATCTTTTATGATGTTTTAGGGTATGAAAGGAATGCCTGGAGTCACTGGCCATTCTGGACCATATGGAGCAAAGGTAGTTAATCCTTTTTAAAAAATTATAGATTTTTTAAAATTTGTTATTTCTTATTCCTTTACATGTAAGACTCTCAGTAGAATAATTTAGTGTTTTCTATCATTTCATGGGTTCTCATTTCTCTCGTCATTGTCTAAGTCATTTTTGAGTTGTTTTTACCAACAATGACCATTATCTCTTTTTTTCCCATATTGCTGAAAACTGGACATTTCATCTTTATGTTTCATGTGCATCTCCAAAACATCACCATATAAAGGGTGAACCTGGTATTGGGGTGAAAGGTGAAAAGGGTATTTCTGGATTGCCAGGACCTAGGGTAAGAATTACTTTAAAAATATATATTTTTTATTTATTTCATCAAACATTTCCCAACAAAGTGTAAAACATTTTTAACATTCATTTAAAAAACTTTAAATTCCAAATTCTCTCCCATCCATCCTCCCTCCTTAAGAAGGCAAATAACTTGGTATTGATTAGAGATATGAAACCATGCAAATTATGTTTCCACATTAGCCCTATTGCAAAAAGAAAACAGAAAAAAAAGAAAAAAAGATTTTTTTAAAAAAGTATGCTTCAATCTACACTCAGATTTTATCAATTCTCTCTCTGGAGGTGAATAGAATTTTTCATCATGGGTCCTTTGGAATTGTCTTGGACCATTGTCTTGTTCAGAGAAGCTAAGTACATAGTTGATCATTGTTATAACATTGCTTTTATTGTGGACAATGTTTTTCTAGTTCTGCTTACTTCACTTTGTATCATTTTATATCAATCTTCCTAGATTTTTCCGAAATTGCCCTGTTCATCATTTCTTAGAGCATAATGGTTTTCCATCGCAATCATGTACCACAATGTATTCATCTATTCTTCAACTGATGGACCATATTCTCAATTTCTAATTCTTTGACAACATAAAAATCACTGCTAGAAATATTTTTGTGCAAATAGGTCCTTTTCCCTGTTCATAGATCTGACAGGTACATCTTTCCATGCACCCCTAATTTACTTATGATATCACCTTTTATATCTAAATTGTCTATACATTTTTAATCTTATCTTGGTGTATGAAGTGAGATGTTGGTGTCTGCCTAGTTTTTGCCAAACTACTTTCTAGTTTTTTGAACAATTTTTGTCAAATGGTGAGTTTTTATCCCAAAAGCTTGGATCTCTGAGTTTATCAAACATTTGATTACTATCATCATTTACTCCTAGATTGCATAACTAATCTTTTCTACCTTTTCATCACTCCATTTCTCAGCCAGTACTAGATTGTTTTGATGATTACCATATAGTAATATATTTTTAATTCTGGTACTGCTAGGCCAGCTTCCTTTATGAATTTATTCATTTATTCCCTTGATATTTTTTAACATTTTGTTCTCCCAGATGATTTAAAAATTATTTTTCCTAACTCTATGAAATAATTCTTTGACAGTGTGATTGGTATGATACTGAATAAGTAAATTAATTTAGGTGGAATTATTGTTTTTATTATATTCCTTGGCCCATGAGCAATTAATATTTCTTCTGTTGTTTAGATGTCTTTATTTGTGTGAAAAGTGTTTTGTATATGTGCTCATAATGTCCCTAGATTTTTCTTGATAGACTCCCAAATAATTTATATTGTCTGTAGTTATTTTAGGTGGAATTTCTCTATCTCATTCAACTGGATCAAGACAAATGATTTAAGTTCTCATCCTAGTCTTGTTTAGTCATTCAGTTGTGTCTGACTTTACGATCTAGCACTCTCCATGAGATTTTCTTGGCAAGGATACTGGAGTAGTTTGCTATTTCCTTTTCCAATGGATTAAGGCAAACAGAGGTGAAGTGACTTATCCAAGATTACACAGCTAATAAGTTTCTGAGGCCAGATTTGAATTCAGTTTTTCATGACACTGGCCTTAGTGCTCTATCCACTGAGCCACCTAGCTTATTTGAATCTACTTATAGAATACTTCTCTTTCTTGCACATTTTATAAAAGTCTTTAGACTAATATATCTGGAATGTTAAAGCTACTCAAAACAGGATAATATATGAAATAAGAACAATATTGCTTTGATGAGAAAAGTCAAAAGATAGTCACAATTTCTTAGAAAATTCATCCTAAAGCTTACACTCAAAAAACAGACAAAGAAGAATAAAGAAAATACTGGGGATCCCTGGTCATTTCCTGTGCACTTTGGCGCCAACCTCATAACAGTTTAGAATTGTTACTTTAAGCCTGTAGGGTAAAATGAGATGTCAGTCTTAGAGGAATATCTAGAAAAAGGTGAGGCAGCAAGTAAAAAAAATCATCATGCCAGCCACTAATTAGCACCTCCATTGACACTGTCAGCTCTTGAGACCAAGCTTCAATTGGCAAGGGAATGGGATTGTCCCTTTACTTTAGATTTAAGGAGGGAGAATAGTGAGGCACTAGTGTCATGGTGATTTGTATGGCCTCTACCTAAATGATGCCAGCTATTTCTGGGCAAATTATAAAGCATCTGTTTCTAAAATAACTCAAGTGCAATTATTATTAAATTGACAAAAATCAAGTAGAACATATGGTTGAGGTGCACTGAATAATGGCATCAAGTATAAAGGACTGACAGTTGGATGGTTATTGAGGAATGCTTAATTGGAGTTTTTAAAAAATGGTATCATAGAGAGAATCAATTTTATATCTATTTAGTATCTTTCTTTCCAATTACCTTGGAAAGCATAAGTACATATATTAAACACAAATATTTAACTCCATCATGAAGTTTTGTTGTTCAATAATGTCCAAGTCTTTGTGACTCCGTTTGGGGTTTTTTTGGGGAAAGATATTAAGGTGGTTTGCCATTTCCTTCTCTGTTTCATTATTTGACAGATGAGGAAACTGAGGTTTAGGTATAGGGTTAATGACTTGCCCCAGGTCACACAGCTAGTAAATGTCTGATCTGAAGTAGGGAAAGTTAATTGGTTTATTCATTTACATTTATTTCTACTGTTTTTTTTGTCTGTGTGTGTGTATTGTGTGAATCTATAAGGGTGCCCCTGGTTCCCATGGACTTCCAGGCTTTCCAGGAATAAAGGTAAACATATCAAGATAGCAAACAATTTATATGAAACAGAATTCAACATTGTTCCCAATGCATAACTTCTTTGTCCTCTTAGTTGAAGATCAAAATTATGCCACAAGGAAATGTATGTGTGACTAGGAAAAAAGGACATTTTCATGTATGATGTACACACTCTAGTTATAGATATAAATGCTAGAGCCATCAAGTCAATGGGAAATATAATCTCAGATTGCAGAATGGCACAGAACACTCATGGAAATGGACAATATGCACTGACATGAGACATAAATTTAAACGAACTATCTTGTCATTGAATCAGATTTTTACAAAGAAGACCTGTCCCTGGTTATTTTTAGGGAGAACCTGGAGCAATTGGCAGCCGTGGGCCATTCGGAGTTCTTGGCACTAAGGTAATGAAATAAGCATTCATAATGGGCAGAGACTCTTAATTTTCTGACTCCTGTAGCACCATTGAATTCATATGTGAAGACATATTTCAGAAATAAAACTTTCAAAAAGGTAAAATAGTTTCCCTATCTGTCAATATATTTTTAAAGGTATTTTTGTAATGCTCACATTAAAGGTTGAAAAATAAATTCTCTTAAAAGGTGGAGGGTCAATATGCATATTTCAGATATTTCATGGGGTGGTTTTATTTATTTCTGTAGTCCAGACCTGTGATTTTACTGATATAGGGTTCTGCTGATGAAGAAACTCCCTCTGCCAATGCAGGTTGACAACTGTTCTGCAGCTTATAATCTTAGAGACTTGTCTGGGCTACTGAGATGTTCAATGACTTACCCAGGGTCACACAACCAGTTTGTGTCAGAGGCAGGATATGAACCCAGGTCTTCCTGACTCTGAGGTAGGCACCTTATCCCCTAATTCTGGTGGCCTTAACTAGTTTTTTTTCCCTAACTCTTCCCTAGCACATTGGTCTTAATACATATTAGATCAAATATGTTGTCTAGCTGATTGACCAATTCAATAATCTAATTGAAAACCAACATGGCATTTAGAGCAGGAAGGGACAGTAGAGGCCAGGTTTAGAATAAATGGGTTGATTCATTCCATAGATGAGGAAATTTTGACTTAGCAACTTTAAGGGATTTACCTAAAGTCACACAGCTAGTAATAGATCATCTAGAAAGGATCATACATATGGTTGCTCTTGATGGGAGTTTTTTTTTTCTTCTAATTTTTATTTAGAATATTTTTCCATGGTTACATGATTCATATCCCTCCCTTTCCCCTCGCTTTCTCCTCTCCCCTCCCAAAGCTGACAAGCAGTTCCACTGGGTTATACACATATCATTGTTCAAAATGTATTTCCATGTTATTCATATTTGCAGTAGAGCAATTCTTTAACATCATCAAAACCCTAATCACATCCCCATCACACTATGTGGCTGATCATATATTTTTCTTCTGTGTTTCTGCTCCCACAATTCTTTCTCTGAATGTGGATAGCATCTTCTTTCTCATAAGTCCTTCAGAATTGTCCTGGATCATTGCATTGTTGCTAGTACAGAAGTCTGTTACATTGGATTGTACCACAGTGTATCAGTCTCTGTGTACAATGTTCTCCTGGTTCTGCTCCTTTTGCTCTGCATCAATTCTTGGAGGTTGTTCCAATTCACATGGAATTCTTTGATGAAATTTTTTCAAAGCAGATTTTCTGTAACTTTCATATCCAGTCCTCCCTGAGTACACTCAGCTGTAGGGGTTAAAGAAAAAAGGAGTGTGGCAATCTTTACTGTCAAAGGACATTCTATAGCCAAGTCTCGTTTGATGAATAAACCATAATGTTATTATTTGGCATTCATATTGGGTTATTAGATGCTTTGACGTTTTAACTTACCAAATGGATCTCATGAGCTGAAAGTTGCTAGTCTCTGCTGTGTCTAACTCAAAACTTTGAGGTTGTTTTCCCATCTATTAGGGGTACAATGATGTGATATAGTTGATTGAGGGCTGGCCTTGGTTTCAGGAATACCCAGGTTCAAATCCTGCCCTTGACACATTCAAGCTGTGCGACTCTGGGCAAGTCACGAGAGCCTCCTAGTGCCCCAAGGAACTCCCTAAGTCTATAAATTACAGATGAGATGTCATGTTGCATCAGTGAGAGGAGTTTCTTCCTTAGGAGTTCTCCATATTGATGCAATTCTAGATCCTAATTATTTTAAAGGTATTTTTGTTACTCCTAAAAGTCCACCAGGAATTATTTATTTCTCTTGATGTTATATGATCATTATTTATTTAGAAACATTTGTTGCCCATCTGATATATATTTGATGCCTGGCAATATGAAAAAAGTATTAATAATTCTAAGAAAAGTGATTGAATAAATGAATGATTTCAGGGAGATCCTGGAGAACGTGGGAAGCCAGGACCACCAGGTGTTTTGGTAACTCCACCTGTTCTATGCAAAGGTTTGTGCTGTCTTTGTTTACTCTGTAATAACATTGGGGATGTTCTGCAGTGGAAGAAATGGCCTTACTGACTTCATGCCTCACTTACGCTTGGCAAAATATGTGTGTTTTACCCTGAGCCTATAGTTACCAATAGAGAGATATAAATGAATAGTTGTGTTTGTTCTAGCATGCCCTGAACATTTATTACATAACTATAAATTATTATTGTATAAATTAATTAGTTATATTTATTATCTGCAAACTTCTGTTTCATAAAAGTAGCCCTGATATACTTCAGCCAAAATAAATGAAATATATATTTTATTCACTATTTCAATGGGCCTGATATGGGTACTCTAGACAATGGTGCAGAACAGAGGCCATCCGGTAATACCCTTTCATCCTCTATGATTTTTTTCTATGTGCTTTCCTATGAATCCTCCATTGAAATGTTTATATAATAAGCTAGAAGCTTTCTCATACATCTTTTAATAATCTGTGAGTAATAGTGGGGCATGTGGGTTATCTCTTAGTTTACAGATAGTAGTCTACAAAAGGTTGACATTTATGCAATAAATAGAAGTCTTGAATTTCAAAAATCCAAAATGTTTGTTCCCTTTTAAGAAATTTGGATTTATAAATCTTTAAAAATTTAAAAAAGAAAAGAAAAAAAGAAAAAAATAGAAATTTGGATTTGAGTTTCAATGACAATGACATCTTGGTAAAGATGACAAAGCAGCACAAGTTTCAGAGTGGTGCAAATCTTAACTGTTTACTAAGCATAACCTATTTCCTGTGTTCTTTAACAGGACCTCCAGGGGATCCAGGATTTCCAGGAAGCTATGGAGAAATAGGGTCAATGGGACCGCCTGGTCCATCAGGACCCTCGGGAAGACCAGGGGAAGACAGAATAGGTAGGAACTCACTTCTTTTCTCTAAAAATTGGTATTTTCTAGGAGAGGTTAAATGCCCAATATGGTTCCAGATCCTGATAAGAAATGATTTAAGCTTTTTAGGTTTCAAGACCCTTTACACTCTTAAAAATTATTGAAAATGCTAAAAAAGTTTTTATTTACATGAGGCATATCTGTCTATATCATTAGAAATTAAAACTATAAAACTTTAAGATATTAATTTCAAATAACAATAGTAGACCCATCAAATATTAGCAAAAATAACATTTTATGAAAAATGACAATATTCTCCGAGACCATAAAATGAATGAGAATGACATTGTTTTATATGTTGTTTTTTTTTTGTAAATCACTTTTATGTCTGATGTAAAAGAAAGCAGCTGATTCTTATATCTGCTTCTTCTTTCAATCTGTTGAGATATACTGTTAGTTGAGGTATATTTTTACTTTTACTTTTTTTTTTTATTTTAAACCCTTAACTTCTGTATATTGACTTATAGGTGGAAGAGTGGTAAGGGTAGGCAATGGGGGTCAAGTGACTTGCCCAGGGTCACACAGCTGGGAAGTGTCTGAGGCCGGATTTGAACCTAGGACCTCCCGTCTCTAGGCTTGGCTCTCAAACCACTGAGCTACCCAGCTGCCCTGAGGTATATTTTTAAAAAGTGACCTCATTCAGATAGGTGGTTGGAAAAGAAAGGGATACTTTAAAAAGAATATAAAATTTAAATTTAACTGTGAAAATATTCTTGACCTAATAGATCCCTAAAAAGGCTCTCAGGGGTCCTTGAACTGCCCCCCTTTTTTTTTTAAACCCTTACCTTCCATCTTAGAATTAATACTAGGCATTTGGTTCCAAGACAGATGAATAATAGGGATTAAGATGTGAAATCCCCTGAGTTCACAGACTGCCTGTGCTCTTTACTCCTCTGTCACCTTAGGCAAGTCACTTAAATTTTCTTGATTACTTTTTTTTTTTTTTAATTTGGAAGATGGGCTAAATGGTCCTTTATGGCTCCTTCAAGTAGGATCTTCTGATTCCCTCACAGAAAGTGAGGCAAGAGGTCACCTATTGGTGTATACCAGGTTGCTTCTAATTTATCCACAAATCCATCTTATCTGCTCAGAGTCTGAGTATTCACTTAATTCTTCTCCACAAGCGCAAGCTCATGTTTAAGAGACAAACAGAAACAACCAGAAATGATGCTATCAAGTCAACAGTTGTTTATTTGTTCAGGAGAGAAACTTCAGACAATATTCTGTTTGCCTAATCTTAGTACTATTTAATCTACACTGTAGGCATTTTCAGGGGAGTTATTCCTAATGTCACCTTAACCTCTTGGTCAAGATGAATCAACAGCCTTTCCCTTTCTGCGTAAGAGTGAATATCAAAGGACAAAATTCCAGCTAATCTTTGGACACTAAGGTTGAGCTTCTCATACTTCAGTTTACCAAGATTGTCAATGACATAAAAGTAGTATCTATATAGATGACTTAAAAAAGAGTAGAAGAGGAAAAATTCTTTAAGGACACATAGAAGCACAATTTAAAATGAGGCAGCATTATTTTAATCTAATTAAAAAGTACATTAAAATTTTCAACAAATTAAGATTTAATTTAAGATAGGAAGTGAAACTGGGAATTTATTAGTCTTGGGAACTACCCAGCCTCCGATTTATAGTCCTAGAGAACTGCCAAAGTACTTCAAAGTTGTGACTTGCCCAGGGCCACTCATCCAGGATATATCACAGGTGGGACTTGAACCCAATTGTTTCTGGCTTTAAGTCCATCTATTTGTATAGTACATAAAAAATGTTGAAATTTCCTGAGATGTAGAAACCACCTCAGTTGAATTCTGAGTTCAGGTAATGCAGATGCATATACATTTCTCTTATTTTCCCACACAAAAACTTCAAAGACTCCTTATCTCTTAAAGTCAAAACTCCTTAATATGGCATTCAAAGCTCTCCCCAATCTTGCATAAATCAGTTCTTCCAGCTTTCTCTTCCATTAGTCTTCTACCCTCTAGTCAACACATCTCATTCCTTCCTTCCCCTGTCCTTGCTTAAATTGTGCTATGTAACTGTAATGCCCACTCCACCATTTCTGCCAACAATATTTTTCTAATTCAACAATAATTCTAATTATTCTGATGTGGGAGAGTAAGTAAGACATGCAACTACAGCTATAGTTAGGAAGTCCTGAGTTCAGATTCAGTCTTTAGTCACTAACTAGATGAATGACACTGGGTAAATCATGTAACCACTATTTGTGGGGTTTGTTCATTTACAAAATGAAGATAATAATAGCCACCTACATCCCAGGGTGATTGTGAGGATAAAAAGATACATTTGTAAAGTGCTTTGCAAAGCCTAAGTGCTATATAAATGGTAGTTATTAATATTATTGTGATTATTGCTTATTGATCCATTTATTCAAGTACTTAGCAATATTGCAAAAATTTTAAAAGATATTTTAAATGTTTGGCTACTCTCATTATATACTTATATTTTTTCAGGATTCTTCCTTTGGGCCAGAGCTGTGATTTCCTCTGTAAAGGATATTCTGAGAATCAAAATTCCCTGTACTTAAGCACATTGGCAATACTGTAATTTAAAGTCATGAAGAGTTACCTGGGGGTAAAAGAAGGCTAATTTGTACCAGTGGTAGAACTTGAACTCATGTGTTCAAAGCAGAAGCAAATTTCAAAGCAGACCATCTCTATTACTTTATAATCCTTCTTTTTCCATCTAAAATACTACATGGGCTAAATTAAATCAGATACCTTATATAACCCCCAATAATTTCAAACTTGGAGAAAAAGTGGAGGCAAAATCTTGCTGTTTAGACATGGATTTCAGTCTTCAGATCCATTTATGTTTATTTAAATGAAATCATCGCATTTTTATTTTATTCTCAAAACTAATGGAATGACTTTTTCAAAACATTATTGTATAAAATGAAAATATATTTTAACTACAAATAATAGTCATGGTATGTTTGATTTTAAATATTTATTCAATAAACATTTATTTTAGGAAAAACAGGACCCCCTGGGCTTCCAGGGTTACCAGGTATGCAAGGCCTTCAGGGTGAAACTGGAATTCCTGGAAGTGGTCATTCTCCTGCAGGAAGACCAGGGACTCCAGGACACCCAGGAATGCCAGGAGTCCCAGGGCAGCAAGGTCTACCTGGATCAGATGGTATAATGGACATTTCCTATACATTATTTAGTATTTACATAGCACCTTACATGGGCTAAATTATTTACAAAATATATAACATATATTTGTGTGATTTCAACAACCTTATGAAGTATTTTGTTTTTTACTCCTATTTTAAAGTCAGTGAAGACAGCTTCAATTTGTAAACTAAATTTGATTTCAGTGATGCTTATTTAGTTAAGATTAATAGCCAAGCTATCAATAGAAAATTTTTATATTTCATTTCTAATAACTAGTACAGTGACAAAAGTGACAGTGACAGTTTTTAGGGTCTACTTTATCTTTTTCTCTTAAACAATGATTAACAATTGGAGAAACATTAGGTGCTAAACCTTGATTCTCAGTCCTTTTCAGTTTCTAAGAAATGGCTCAGATTGCATAGAAGGATAGAAAGACAAACAGAGAAAGAGACAGATGGACAGAGAATGGAACAAAGGATAGAGCCTACAGAAAGAGACAAGGAAAGATAGAAAATGATAGAGAGGGAGTTAGAGGAAGGAAGAGAAAGAAAAAAGGGTAACAAATAGACAAAGGAGAAGAGAGGGGAAGAGAAAGAGATAAATGGGAAAACATAGATTAAGAAAGAGACAGAGAAAGAGGGATGAAAAAGAGATGGAGAGATGAAGATAACAAAAGATTCAGAGAAGAGGAAAGGCAGATAGACAGGTAGAGAAAGAAAAAGAAACAAACAAATGAGGAAAGACAGACAGACAAATGGAAATGGATGGATAAAGATAAATGAAGCAAGTTAGAGAGATGGATGGATAAAGAGAGACAGACAAATAGAGAAAATGAGACAGCAGACAGAAGAGAGGTGGAGGTGAGAGGCATATAAAGATAGAAAATGAAAAAGAAACAAAAGTGGTAAAAAAGGAAGAGAGAAACAGATGGAAGAAGAGAAAGATAGATGAAGAGATAGGCAGATTGATGGAGAGACACACACAGAAGAAGAGAAAGATAAATAGATGGAAAGAGACAGATTGGCACACACAGAAAGACTGACAGAGAAGGACAGAGAAACTGGAAGATGAGAGTGGCAGAGGAAAAAAGTTCTCTACTTTTATTTCTTGAAAGATTTATAAAAATTTCACATTTCCTCTCCCATGTCAAGTCATACGTTGTAGCATTGGGCCCCCTGGACCACAAGGAGTGAAAGGTCAATCAGGACCTCCAGGAAGAAGAGGCACAAAAGGAGAAAAAGGCAAGTCTACGTCAAGAATTGAATTTCAATTGCAAAGCTCAGTTTCATTCAATTTCCCAGATAACTTTGAAGGTACAGAAGGTGAAACTCTTCACAGACAGGGTGCACAGCTCAGCATTTGCTTCCAATTCTAGACATTCTTTAACCCATATGTATTCACACATCCTTATCTGCATCTGGCATGAATAAAACTCACCAGAAAACAAAGACTAAAGTAGATATGCACATGTGGAAAGAGCCTAGTCACCTGGAGGGAATGTTGCCACAAAATTGCCACCTTTCTTTTCTTAAGTCAGCAGGATCCCAGGGTCCATCTGGAGAGAGGGAAATGGAAGATAGTCAGCATTTTTTTTTTCATAAACCTACTTATCTTCTTTTAAATTTCCTAGTTGGGATGAGGCCCCAATATTGTCTGAACTGCCACATATTTTTCCTTATACTTAGTGCTAGTAACTATGACCATGTTGATGGGCAACTGATGAATTTATAGAATAAGCAAAAAAATCTGTGATTTCATGTCTGTGAGATCTTATACCACCAACATAGATTGCAGTTTGGAGAATTGATTTAGAAATAGAACTTAAGTAATAAATTAATATTCAATCATAGGTCTTCCTGACTCTGAGTCCAACATTCTGACTAGTTAGCCATACCATGTGAATCTTAATTAACATATATATTTAAGGCTCTGAAGTATCTCTATTAGTATATTATTCCATTTTCTTCTTAATTCATTTATTTGTCGTAGAGCTATAACTGAACAAAATTAACCTTAAAGTATTAGGATAGTGGTACATTAGAAAAACCACTGTTTGGGGGTAGGGGAGGAGCCAGAGGTCTTGAGTACAAACCCCAACTCAGTGATCAAGTAAACACATTTCCTGAGTAGCAGTACATGAATATGTGTGTGAGGGTGTGTATGTCTCATTCCACACACCAAACTGTTCATTTTTCTGTATGTTTCATCATTGGTTCTTTAGAATCATGAATGGTCTTTGTACTGATTATAGTACACACAGGTTTATTTCCTACTATTTCCATTGAATAATTTCTAGATGTATTTTTCTGAAAGTCTATTCATGGCATTAACTTTTTTTCTTTCCTTTTTCTTCTTTTTGGTTAGAAAAGGACAAATTAAGGTCCCACTATTATTGTAGTTTTATTGTCTATTTCTTCTTGTAATTCATCTAGTTTTTAATTTAAGTACTTATAGGCTATGTCAGTGGATTTATATATATATATATTACATTTTAAAACAAATTCATTGTTTTTTTTATTTTTCAATAAAATGTAGCTCCCTTCTTTATGTTTGTTTTTGTTGGTTTTTTCCTGTCGTTGGCTTGGCTAAAATCATATTTGCTACCCTGCCTTTTTTGTATTCAGTTGAGGCAAAATATATTTTGCTCTAACCCCTTACTTTAAGTAGGTGTAAGTCTTTACATTTCAAGGGTGTTTCTGGTAATCAACATTTTGTTGGGTTTTACATTCTAATCTAGTCTTCTAATCACTTCCATTTTCTGAGTGAGTTAATACCATTTACATTTACAATTAGGGCAGCTAGGTTGTGCAATGGATAAAATGCTGAATCTGAAGTCAGAAAGACTCGTCTTCCTGGGTTTATAACTGGCCTTAGACATTCACTATCTGTGTGACTCTGTTGTCCCAGTTCCTCATCTGTAAAATGAACTAGAGAAGGAAATGGCAATCCACTCTAGTATCTTCACCAAGAAAACCCCAAGTGGGGTTACAGAAAATCAGACACAACTGAAATGACTGAACAAGAAATATTTACAGTCATAGTAGTTGATTGTTTATTTTTCTCCATTCTATTCATATATATATATATGTACATATATATATATATTCAAATTATTATCCTTTCCCTCTCTTTTAACTTTTTCTTTACAATCCCTTCTTAAGATTGGTTTTGCTTATGACTAATACTTCCTTGAATCTGTTCTCCATTTTATATTCCCTTTCCCAAACTCTTCCCATTTCTAAATATATTCAACTATTGAGTTGAATATATTTCTGCACCAAACTCTTTCTGTGTATTCTGTCCTCCTTTGACCAACTTAGTTGAAAGTGAAATTTAAGTGATATCTACTTCTCTTCCTTCCAGGTTCACATATAGTTTTACTTGTACAATTTGGTTATGTGTCTTAAGTTTCCTCATTTTTTCTCCCATTTTCTCTTAAGATATGCTTTCTTTCCACTCCCTTTATTTTTTTCTTATATCAGTTTAACATTATAAAACTATTTATGTGCCTTCTCTTTTAAATGACTGACTTCCTCTATGGCCCCTTGTGACCTTTTCTATTAGAATGCAAACAATCCATCCTTATAAATTCTTTTCTGAGTCTTCACTTGTAGTTGCTTTAAATTTTTTCTTTCTCTTGATGTTTGTATTTATATTTCAAAGTTCTATTTGAGCTCTAGTTTTTTATCATCGCTAATTTCTTTCAATGATTTATTCCATAGTTAAGTCAAACCTTTATTTGTTTGTTTGTTTTCAATAGGAAATGAAGGACTGTGTTCATGTTGCCCAGGTCCCATGGGCCTTCCAGGCACTCCAGGACCACCTGGACTTCAGGGTAGGAAAGGAGAAGTGGGTCCACCTGGGAGAGTAGGAGAAAAAGGTGACCCAGGCTCTCCTGGTGCTCAAGGATCCCCAGGACCTCCAGTGAGTAATTCTTACCAATTATATAGGTAATGCATCTCATTTTAAAGAAACCTCAATTGAATGTCCTTCCTTCTAACTTGCATGGTATTATACAGAGACTGTCTATCAGTGTGAAGAGTATGGAGAGATTATTAATGCTTTCAGGTATAGTTATCACAGATAAATTTTCTCCAATGTGCCACAATATGTTCACATGACTAATGAATTTAGCCTAGTTAGTGATCTAAATCGACACCACCCCAGCTGATTGAACTAAAGCTGTTTTATCTCAGTGAGATGCCTGGCACTCTGCCCTAGAACAAAGCACAGCCCAGTGAGGGGTCTCATGTCTTAGGAGAGAGAGCAGGACATGGAGTTAGTAGACTTGGATTTGAATCCTACTTCTTATACTTACCAACTCTGTGATTATAGGCAAGTCAATTAACCTTTCTGAGCCTCCTCTGTCAAATGGGGATAATAATAACATGCAGGGCTATTGATAGAATCAAATGAGATAATCAACAAAGGGCCTTACCAACCTTAAACAGCTTCCCAACTATCATTATATGAGGTGTCCCCAAATTCATAGTGCTTTAATCTATTAAAGCTTAAAACTTCACCAAGAGTTTTGAGATACCCAATATTTATTATCATTACTTCTGGCCACCTCTTGTCCTAGCAAGGGTACTCAGAAATTAATGCTTTTCATAGATGAGAAAATATACATCCAGACAGATAATAGGAAGTTTTCTGTGCCTCTATAAGTGTCAGCCCTCTTCATTTAATTTATTTAAGACACTGAGTCTTTACTAGGGTGCGTATCCCCATCAAATACATTATATTTCCTTCTCTAAGCCTTGCCTTGGAGATCCCCAACCTGGTTCTTGCTGCCAGGTCTTGGCTCCTTGTCTCTTCTGAGTTTTATCAGAGTTCCTAGTGTGGAGGGGTTAATAATTAAGAGTGAGGCACCCTACCTGACTACCATAGAGGTTGGGGCTGGTGAATTTCTTGAATTCTGGAGTGATTTCACCTCAGTGACTAAATCCAGAGCTAATATGGAAAACCCCAGGAGCAGAAGGTCACCAGGCTGCTCAAGGAGGGTTGTATTGGTGCAAGCTGGAAACAGAACAGGTTTGAGGGAAACAGGAAGACCCAGCCTTTCTATCTGTGCTAACTCACGTTTTTATCATGTTTTAAGACTTATAAAGGACTTTCTCCTACAGCAACCCTATAAAATACGGGGTTTTCTTTCCATTTCCATTTTACAGAGAAGGAAATTGAGACTTTTTTGGTTGTGACTTTCCCACAGTTATACTAGTAAGTGTTGAAGTTAGGGTACAAATTTAGGTCTCTTAGTTCTAAGACCATCACTTTTTTGTCTATAGTAAGAATTGGTCACCTTTTCTGTGTCATGGAATCCTTTGGAAGTCAGGTGAAACCATTGTACTCCTCAGAATAATGTTGTGTGTGTGTGTTTTTTTTTAATAAAGGAGATGCTAAAATTCACTTAGATGTTAGTAAAAATATAAATATATATTTTTTTCTCATCAAAGTTCACGGACTCCTCAAAATCTATTCACAGATCCCTTGAGGGTTCATGGATCAATCAGGGTTAAGAACACCTGATGGTATGCAGAACCTCCTATTTACACTCCTAACCCATATCCCTTTGGGTCTCAATGTTGCTGGAAAATGAAAAGTACTTCTACATCCGTAAAAGCTTTGAGGTCTTGCAAGCCATGAAGTATTCCTGATTTAGTTTTTGATTCAGAAACCAAAATGTTTCTTATTCTTGTCTGATGTAAGAAGTCTGTGACTTGACCCTCAAAATACCAATTCATAGTAGTTTTTAGACTTATGCTTTCCTTCAGACTAAGCTGGAGGGCATCAAGAGGAAGGTAACCAGTTTGATGCATAGCTTGAGTTCATAAGGATCCATTAAAGTATCTGAATGTATTTAACTTGGAGAAGATGAGACTCAAGGAAAAACAAGCCCCTTGGAAGGACTGTCATGGGAAAAGATACATGATAATTGTTCTATTTGGTATTCTAAGGCAGAACCAATGTTTGGAAAAGGTGAAATTGATTAGATAGAGAGAAAAGACTTTTTAACAACTGGAGTTTTTCCTCTAGTAGATGCTTTGAGAGGTGATAAGTTCCTCCTCTTTGGAAATCTTCAAGCAAAAACTGGATAAACACTTATCTAATATTTTGTACAGGGACTTCCTTTTAGGATATAGGCTAAACTAAAGATGGCCCAGAGTTTCTTTCCAACTCTG
This sequence comes from Gracilinanus agilis, assembly GCF_016433145.1. NCBI lineage: Eukaryota > Metazoa > Chordata > Mammalia > Didelphimorphia > Didelphidae > Gracilinanus > Gracilinanus agilis. The sequence continues at coordinate 625,172,356 of NC_058132.1, read as the reverse complement.
AGATTCTGATTCCATAATACTGTTCTGGAAATGAATTCATTCTTTTAAGACACCAAGACCCCTTTACTTGTCTGCCTCTTCACTTGTCTGCTAACCAATAATAATAAAAAAAAAGGCAAAAAAATACTTCTTATATAGTTCCAAATGGTCTTTCATTTGTATGGAAGAAGGAATTTCAGACTTTTGATCAGGACAATTAGAATGTCAAAGTTTTCTGGATTCTAAAAGATCCTCTAACTCATCTGCTTATTTAACAGATGAACAAATTAAGGTGGAGGCTGTTATTCTATATTAAAGCAGTCTTTCCATCACAAGAAGAGCATTATTATTTGTTATTCTTCTTTAAACTCTACATTGTATCCTGAAAGCCAAAGAAATATGATCTTGGAAAAACAACTACTGCTCATGACTTAGCCAGTACAATACTACCATATTTCTCTAGTCATATTAAGGAATGCAGTGTTATAGGTGAATATTCTATATAACCAAAGCATTAAAATATTTTTCTTTTGAGTGATTTCGAATGAATAAATAAATGAAAAAACATTTATATAGCACTTGCTATTTGCCAAACACTGTTCCAAGTGCTAGGGATACAATACAATGATCTTTTCCATCAAAGAATATAGATTTTTATGAAGGGGAACAACACATATAAAGAAGTGGACATGGAGGGATATTTTGGTTTGAAAAATTAGAGTTATGAAGAGTTAGAGCCATAGAGGGGTAGATTTGTATATATCTTGTAGGATATATACAACGAGAGTCAATTTGGGCCCCCAAACTGGAGAGATTGCCTGGCATAATGAATAGAGAACTAACTTTGATTCCAAGAAGACCTGGGATCAAGTCTCACCTTTGTTTGGCACATACTGACTGGGTGGATCTGGGCAAGTCAGTTAATCTCTCAGTGCTCCAGGCAACCTTCTAAGACTATAATTTATAGGCTGGAGAAGTTGGTAGAAGGAGTTTCCTCACCTATAAGTTCCCTATACAAATTAAATCACAGATCCAGCCCCTATCAGAAACTGGAAGGGAGGGGGAAGAACCTGTAAGGGATGTACATATGGCTGATGAGAAGTCTAAGGGATAAGGATAGTGGATATTCCAAAGTGTATTATACACTTTCTTGTCTTCTGACACTGAAGATACGACATTGTTTAACCTTTTTTTTTTATAACTTAGGTTCATCATTATAAACATCTGTTATTATGCTTATAATATGCTATCCCCAGGGGATATGGAACTGTTTGCCCCAGGCTACTGTGTAGTCAGCATGTTTGCATGCCTTTTATAGTTTTTCTTTTTCTTTGTTTTCACTGACAGACTGTCAGCTGTCACTTTTTGTTATTGTCAGTGCCTACTTACAGAAAGCTCCTTCCTTCCTTCCTTCTTTCTTTTCTTTCTCCTTTTCTCCCTCCCTCCCTTCCTTTCTTTCTCCCTCCCTTTCTTCTTTCCTTCCTTGCTTCATTCCTTCTTTCTTTTCTTCCTCCTTTTCTCCCTCACTCCCTTCCTTTCATCCTCCCTCCCTCTCTTTTCTTTCTGTGCTTCCTTCCTTCCTTTCTTCTTGTAGATGCTTAGTCTGTATTTACTGACGGATTATCTGAGCCTCGCATATGGTATATTGCTTAATAAGAACTTGTCGATTGGTTGCCTATTTTATGCAGATGAAGTACACTAGGAAATTTAGAAAAGAGAAAATGCTTTGCTCTGGAGGAAATCTAGGGCTTACAGAGGAGGTGGGTTCTATGATGAACCTTGAAGGAAGATAAAGCTTTTAACAAGAGATAAAAAGGATATACACCTCTGGTGTGGAGGAGCAGCCTCTGTAAACTCACAGATATAGGAAGCAGTAGTTTAAGATACGGGCACAGTCATCAGTCTATTTTAATTTTAACCCAGCAGGCATGAGGAAATTTACATTTTTAAAAGTCCTGAAAAGATGATTGGGATGATGGCAAGATTTAGGAGTAAGATTTCAACTGTTTTGGATATACAGAGTTTGAGGTGATTTTGGACTGTGTAGGCAACAGGAGATATAATACAAAAGTTTAGGGGATAAAGCAGTTATATAGATTTTGAGAGTGATATGCAAAGAGGTGATCACTGAACATGGGAGCAGATGAAATCTCTAATGGAGAAAATTAGAGTAAGATTAGAATGGTAGAAGTTGTTAGGAAATGAATCTCTAGAAAAGTGGATTGATTAGATTGGGTTTGTTGTCACCCTACTAAACCTCTAGGGGGAGTTCCATTATCAAGAAATAGAATTCTGACAATAACCTCCTATCATTCTATTTCTTTGTGCCTTCTTCTTCCTAAACTAGTTCCTCTTCACTGTGGTCTGTGGTCTTTCCATTCTTCTCTGTTCTTCCAGTGTTCTCTCACCTCCTCCCAGGCTTCACTTTCCTCCCTTCCTGATCCTAGAGTTAACCACTCTAGTATTGTGCTATTCTCTCTGCCTTAACCTTTTTGTCCTATTGACACACGTAGCCAAAATCCAATCCTGGGTTATCCCTTCATCTGCCTCTTCTACTATCCTTCACATGCTTTCCTTTGATGCTGGGAAGTTATGCAACAATGCTGACTGGGTCCATCACTAATTCATGTTATCTAATCTCAAGTGGGTTAAAATAAGGAAATCCTTTTACTCTTCCCTGATTGACTTCCTGTCAAATTGTCCTCAGTGACTGTTATAAAATTTCCTCTCTTTTCAGACCCCTCTACACCATCCTTTCAGCAGAGGAATTTGCTACTCTGTGCTTCTTCTTCTCCACTACCCTACATCTTGAAACCCCAAGATATAATTACCTATTCTCTTCTTTTTTTACTTCAATCTTTGACTACTTTTATACTTGTATCCCGGGTCTTATTTCATCCTATTTTTTTTAGCTGATTTCTCTCCAATCTCTCCCCCCCCCCCAAATAATCTCTCTTTATCTACTGTTTCCTTTCTTGCTGCCTAAAAGCAGGCCCACATCTCTCTCATCTTTTGCATTTTTTCACTATACCCCACCACCCTTCAAAGTATCTTTCTATATTTCTCTTCCTTTTCTCAGCCAAACTTCTAGAAAAAGGTATCTATATTTTTTGCTTCCAATTTTTCACCTCTTATTTATTTCTCAATCCCTTGTAGTCTGGTGTCTCACATCTTCCCTTAAATGAAGCTACTCTCTTCAGAGTTACCGGTGATCTTTTGGTTGCCAAATCCAATGACCTTTTCTCATTCCTCATCCTTTTTTGACTTTCTTATAACAGTTGATACAAATGAACCTTCTTTTCTCCAATTTACTCTCTTGGGTTTTCATGACTCTGTTCTCTGTTGGTTCTTTTCCTTCTTGATCCTTTAGTCTTCTTTGCTGACTTATCACCCATCTTCCATCCCCTAACTATAGGTATACCAGAAGATTGTGTGCTGTCGTCTTCTCCCTATGTTGACTTTATAAGTGATTTTATTGGCTTCCATGGGTTTCCATTTTTCATTTCTATGCAGATTACTTCCATATCCTCATCTCTTTCTATTCCTACATCACCAACACTCTATTGGATATTTAATAAATAAATTAATTAATTTAATATTTAAATAAAATCTTATACATTCATGTTGGAAATAAAATCCTATACATTTAAGATGGAATTAATTTATTTCCCCCCAAACCCATTTACTCATATATTAGCACCGCTAATAGAATGAAAGCTCCTTGAAGACAGAGACTTTTCTTTTTAAAAAAATTTTCAGTGCTTAGTACTGGCACTTAATAATAAACCCTTAATAAATGTTTGTTGGTTTCTTGACTGGGTGTTAACTCTGTCTAAAGCATCAGTGGGAGCCATTGTTTGCCCTTTATCTATAAACTCACTTTTTCTTTTTTTCAAAAGGGAATACCTGGTACCTCGGGGCTACCTGGTCCTAAAGGAGAAAAGGGTGATATGGTTATAGCAAGAATCAAAGGTAAATCCAATTTTTAAAAAAATTCTATCACTTTGAAAATAATGCATGAATCAGCCACCCTTCTAGTTTTATGTGATTCAACTGCACCTTCATCCCATTCATGGATAAATGAAGCTTAGCACAATTCCATGCACTGAGGGGGTCTTCGGTACATGCTTATGGATAACAATGACTTTCATGGTAGGTGCTACAAGGAAAAACTATCCAAACATCTTTCTCTTCTTCATCTCCTATGGTTCCTTTCTGAGTATAAATAACTTCAGAGTAATTAGGATAGTCAAGATCTTAAAATTATATACTAACTTCCTCAAAGTCTTTGGGTATATGGTGAGTCCTCATAACTCAGCTCTATTACTAGCCAAAATAAATTTTTGTCCAGCATTTGAATCCTCATTTTGCTGAACTGAGGATCAATTGAAAGATTCTTTTTCTATGCCTGACATTCCTTAAGTATGATAGGAATTCATTCTCATATTGGGATCAGAAGATAAGGATAATTTCTATATTATAATCAGAAAGATGATCTATAGTATCATGTATATGTAACCATAATCTCAAATTTATACAGCAGTTTTTGAAGCACTTTACAGATCTCATTTGATCGTTAAAATCTCGTGAAGTATATACATGTACATCCGCAAGCACACACAGACACATACATCCACATTGATTTTACAGATGATAAAAAGGAGTTTCTAAGAGGATAAGTATCTCACCCATGATCAATAGCTGGCAAGAGTCTGAGATGAGATTCAAACCAAGACTATGTGACCCCAAGTCTCAGCATTCTTTCTACTGTGCCCACAATATCAGAAATAAAGTCTTACCCACTCATTGAAGCCAGAGTTTGGAGACGATTTGTGTGCCTTTGGGAGAATCAAGTTTCCTCTTGGTTTATTGATAACAAGCTTGTTGGGGGGGGGGTCTCTATTTCTACTTCTTCTGGGGTTTCATGTTCCCTTGGAGTTTAGAGTAGGTATAGATGTTTATTTAGCCAGGACCTGAACAATCCTGCTCCCTGCTTCCTTGCTCCTGGATAATCCATTACTCTTCTTTCTTTCCAGCAAGATTCTTTTTTTCCTCCTAGGCACCTTCAACTAGTTTTCCTTTTCTGTGAAAGCTCCCTCTCCTTTCTCATTCTCTTCTTCCTTTGTATCCTTAATTCTTTTTTCTAAGTTGGTTGGATGTTGACCTTTTATTTGTGCCCACCTTCTACTGGGAGTCCTTGAGGCATTCTAAGACACCTCCATAAAAATATGGGAAGAGGCCACATAGAATATAGCATTCAGACCAAATAATTTTTTTATTTATGTCAGAGTTGCCTGTAGCTGCTCATATATGCCTTTACCATTCCTATGTACCAGTTTCATATCTCTACAAAAGGGTCCGAAAGTTTGCCATTAAAAATTCATTTCTTTGTGTTAAACCACTATGTTTTTTAGGTATCTTCTATTAAAATGCAGATATCCTTGAAAGAGGGAAACACACCAAACTTGAAATGAATGAGTTCAAGACTTTGTTTTCTAAAAAGGAACAGCTAAGTGCAAAGCTCTGAAATAATGGAATAAATTTGACTGGAGAAGGGGAAAGAATAGTGGAGTTTAGTTTTGAAACATACTTGGGGAGAATGGGTCACTATAGTGTAGGGCTGTAGTCTCTATATCCAAGGAGCAACATGAGATCACAGGGTACTTGGGGGCAATAAAGTAGTCTTTGGAGAAAGAAGAGGAAGGCAACATCAGCTAGTGGAAAAAAGGTCAAGGTAGAAGAGACTAGAGACAAACCAGCTCGGTCTTGCTCAAATCTGGATCCGTCAATTAATATTAGACCACAGAGAAAGAAGAAAAACTAATAATAACAATATCCATATGTAGCAATTCACAACATCTCATTTAATCTCATTAAGTAAGCAAGGAAGCAGAAATATTTCTGTCCCTGTTTTACAAGTGAGGAACCTACCTTCAGAGAGTCTGTGACTTACCAAAAGTGAGGACTTAAGTCTGGGGCTCTCCAAAACGAGTGCTTGTTCCATAATTGCACAGCTGTTTTGTGGCACACTGATAATTAACAATTATTTACTTACTAGCATGTGAGCACTGGTGGAGGTTTCCAAAATCCAAATATTTTTCCACTTTACAAGCTCAAACTTTAATAAAGGTTCATTTTGATGGAAGAGAATATAGAGTTTAAATAAGAAAAAAAAATTTATAACGTAGATATTTTCTTTTGTTGCTAGTCGTCTTCTGTTGTCATTTATTTTACCCACTACTAATTTAAAGGTTGGAGTGTCTTTTGTTTCTTTTCTCAGGAAGAAAAGGAGAAAAGGGTTATGATGGGCCTCCTGGATATCCAGGGCAGGAAGGGATTCCTGGTCAGAATGGACTTCATGGAGAAAGAGGTCACCCCGGTCTTCCAGTATGTGAAATTCTTTCTCCATTATTTTATTTTCTTAGCTTACATGGTCATAAATGAACTTTCCTCTTCGTAGTTTGCCGAAGAGTAAATAAATAGCAAATTCACATGTTATAAACCCATGAGAACAACTTTTCAATTCATCATTATATAAGGATGTATAATTTCCAAATAAATCACTAAAGGAGAGATGGTTTGAAACCATGGCTGGTAGTTCACTTATAACGGTCTTTTCTGCCCACTCTCACAGCAAAATTGCCCTTGTATTCATTACCCACATTGGCCCTTTCATCCACAAAGCTCTCTTTGACTGTATTTTGTGGCTGCTTTGCCCATTTGGTTGGCAAATGACGTAAATAAGGCCAAGGTCATGGGTTCAATCCCTGGAAGCTGCTGCCAGTGTTTTCTGTAGACATAAACAGGATCCCAAACACTAGTCAAGGAACTTACAAAGGCACGTCTTTGGTTGTAGTGAGAAACAGGCAAAAGAATGTGGGGAGATAATATTCAGATTGGTTGGAATTTCTGTGTTTGAGGACAGAAAAATTCAATTTAAAAATTCAGTTCAGAGGGCAGATAGGTGACTCAGTGGATTGGGAGCCAGACCAAGAGACAGAAGATCCTGGATTCAAAACTGACTACAGATGCTTCCTAGCCTGGGACCCTGGGCAAAGTTACCCCCATTGGCTAGCTCTTACCAGCCCTGGAACCAATACACAATGTTGTTTCTAAGAAGGAAAATTAAGAATTTTTTGAAAAATCAGTTCAACAAACATTTTATATTGTCTTCTTTATCATCACCAAGACAAAACTGTAAAACAATTCCTGCCCTCTGTAGAGTTGAGAATTTATCCTTATACCTCAAAGAGTTTACATTCTACTCGGAGAGACAATTTGTAAGACACCTAAATAAACACACAAATAATGTGAGAGTGGACATGAACTAGGGGGATAAAGAAAGATTTCTCTTAGGATGTGGTGCTTCAAGTGCACCTTGTAGGATTCCAAGAGGCAGAAGAAGTGAGGGGAGAATGGACACCAAGCACTGTGAATAGTCCTTTCGAATGCCTGGAGAAAGGAGATGGAATGCTGCGTTCTGGGAACAGCAAGGAAGCCAATTTGACTAAATAAAGGAAAAATGAAAAGGAATAATGCAAAATAAGCCTAGAAAGTTTTATTAGAGGTCTAGACATAAGAGTAATTAGACTAGTTAGTTCCCCCAACATTTAGTAGTGAATGATTTCTAAATGGATGAGCTTGTGGAACGTCAGAAAAATGAGATAGCCTGATCATGGAACGTATGTATCTGACACCAAATTTACTGGAAGGATATTTTGGGGCACAGTTAGCTGCCCAATTATCTTACACAAGCTACAGATAGAGATCCTCCAAAGTCTTAGGAATACATGGTTAATGATGAACCAAATACTCTTGGGTCATTTTAACAGGAGCAGAGCATAGATAAATATGCATGTTTGCTTGCTCTAATACAAATGATTTCTTAAGTAAATTCATACAAATATTAGACCATATTGAAAGCATTGCATGCAAGTGTTGACTGACAAAATACTTAACAAGGAATCAATTTATTTTAACAATTAGTAGAAAGATATGCTTTTTTTTGTACTTTGGGATAGGCTCATTTAATAGAAAGGGCAAAAAAAAATCTTTCCTTGATTAAAAAACAGCAAGTATGAAAATTCTCAATTCTACATAAGTTCTTCCTATCAGAAATAGTTTTTTTTGGTAGTGGGACTTCGCCTTTGTGTTGTTCAGTAGAAGAAAAGGGGAAAATGATCTCCTAATCATGGCATTATACTCTTAGAGAAAGCAGCATCATTATTGAGTTACACAAAGTTAGAATGATATGAATATACATTTCTACTTACTAACATGTGCCACCGTCTTGTATTTAAAGATGAGAAGCAACCTTTGGCTTTTTAGAAAATGCAGCAATCTCCCATCTATGTGAGCATCAGGGCTTTTCCTACTAGGTAGTTTTTTTTTTTCTCCAAGCAATTGTCCTTAGTCTGTGTTTCTTAGCCATTTTTGTGTTCTGGACCCCTTGGACAGTCTGTTGAAGCCAATGGATGGATCCCTTCTCAGAACTGTGTTTACAAATGCATAAAATAAAATATATAGTATTGCAAAAGAAAGCAGTTATATTCAAATTCAGTTGTCAAAATATTATTAAAAATCAAGTTCACAGAACTTCATTAAGAACACCCAATTTAAACAGAATAAGGTGGCCAAGAATTTAATAATTGAAAGAGAAGAGGTTTGGAATAATTGCTCATTTCCCCAAATTAATGACTTAATGGAGAAGACAGAACATGGGGATAAATGTCAGCTACAACATTGCTTCATACTGCTACTCTTAGGAAAAAAGAAGGAAATATTTTTAAGAACCTACTATGTACCAGGCATTGTACTAGGCACTTTATAAATATTATCTCATTTGATCTCCATAACAGTCCTGGGAGGTGGGTGCTATTATCTAGTTTTACAGTGGAGATGCTGAGGTAAATAGAAGTTAGGTGATTTGCCCAGGGTCTCACACCTAGGAAATGTCTGAGGCTGAATATGAACTCTAGTCATCCTGACTCCAAGTCCAGAACTCTATCAATTCCACCATCTAGCTTGCCTCTAGGGAAAAAAAAGGATGATTATAAAATAGAAGAGCTTTTCTTTTTTTTCTACAGTTGCTTGTGAAATATCTTCCAGGGGAAAGTCAATAGCAGAGTTGTTGCTGAATAGTCCCTGAATACCTGTCCAGTAATATACTATTGAGGGAAGTGAGGGGATTAAGACAGTAAGTGGTTAATTGTGAGAATCAAGTGAACCACACTGACTATCTTGTTACTTGGTTTTCCTTCCTCATCTTTGCCTCCTAATGTTTTTGGCTTCTTTCAAGTCCCAACCAAAATGCCTTCTCCTCCAGGAAGCCTTTCCCAATCCCTTTTAATTGTGATGCCTTCCTTCTATTAATTGTTTGCCATTTATCCCACATTTAGCTTCTTTGCACACATTTGTTTGCTTGTCGTCTTCCCAATTGGATGGAGAACTCTTCAAGGCAGGAGGGGTTATCTTTGCCTTTCTGTGTCCCCAGTGATTGGCATAATGCCTTACACATGTTGGGAGCTTAATAAATGCTTACTGATTGATTCAAGTTTGACCACATATATAGTCTTTTGAGTCTTCAACCCTACCTAAAAGGATTTTAAAGAACAATTTATACTGAGGTTATTTCTCATAGAGGCTGACAAATTTAAGAAGACTAGAAATGGGACCCATTATAAAAGGTAAAATGGAGCCAGATTGTGAAGGGTTTTAAGTGTCCAGTTGAGTGGTTTGTATTTTATCCTACAGACTATAGAAAGATAGTGATGACTGAAGAAAAAAAAGATTTTATTGTTACTATTTCTTTTTTAAAACCTTTTAAATTGTTAAATAAGCCCTTTAACAATCTCCTCTCCCCCACTGACACTGTTCCCCTAGAAAGGAAAACCAACTACAGAGTAAGTGGATATAATAGCATATATCATGGTTGGTTATTTTCCTTCATACTCAAGGAGGACCAAAATGGTATCACCGATCAGCTTTTTTGACTCAAGCATAAATTGGATTTAAATGAGGCTGCCTTGCACAAAGTTGTTGGTCTTATTCTCTCTTCCTGAGTCATCGAAGTCCAGGGGCAAGACAAGTCAAGATAATTGGTAATGGCTCTGTTACCATACCATATTTAATAGCATATACCATTTTTAATATCTGTAGCACTAACCTTTCTACTGAAAAAAGAAATATGGAGATAGGGGAATAACTGGGTGCCAGACAAATTGGGGACACTCCCACACCTCACAAAGGGGAGGACTGACAGGTAAACACAGGGAAACCAAATAGGGATGTGAGGTTTGGGGAATGGCAGTTTGTCACTTAAACTGAAAACCTATCAGCCAGGGAAAGCCAGTGATGTCAGTAACTTCAAGCTGTGGGATCTTTATGGCTTAGAGAAATCAGGAAGTACAAATAAAACTGTTTTTTGTTGATGGTAAATAAGGGATGTGGGAGACAAGGGTTTACTACACTAGAAATAACCCAAATGACTTAACTAAACTAAGGTCAGCTCTAACTAAAATAAAAAAGGGCTGGAGAGATGGGATTCTCACTATACTCATCCATGGTGCTCCAAAATGTCACAGGAAACAGGATCAACTTATATACACAGCCAGTTAATCCACAAAAGCTCTAGGGAGTAAGGCAGATAAATCTGCTGTCCACCAACAGATATCCAAGACCTTCTACCTAAGCCAAGATAGTTGATTGAAGGTATCTTCTTCTCAGTGAAATTCTACTCTGTTAGCTCCTTGGATACTTGGCAAAGCTGGACCACACAGCCAAAACCTCCTTCCTTCAGCTTGGCCAAAACCATTCTCCTCTTTCAAAACCCTGGCATCATTCCATTATGGAATGTCCATGAAGTCCGAGATTTCTTCAAGCTGTCATCTATTGTCTTATCTTAAGTCTTACTTTATCCTACAATTTCCCCATTTTACTACTGAGAGTTGGAAGGTGGGTTTCTTTGTTTCTTTTCTAGTACTGAGGTTGTTCATTATATTGTTCTTGAAAAACAATTGTATTTTTACAATCATTAACATAGTTCTGTTATATTTTCTTTATTCTCTATGACTTCAGCTAAATCTTCCCTTGTTTTCCTGAGTTCCTACGTTCACAATTTCATATAACACCATCATTTTCCATTATATGAATATGCTGCTATAACTTGTTCATATACTCCTTCCAGTCAGTGGGTACCCATTTTCTTTCTGGTATTTATGACTACTCTGAATATTTTGTCATATGTAGAATTTTCTGAGATTCTAGAATGTTATTCTCTCTTCTATACAATCTTTTGAGATACTCCTGGGTGTCTAATCATGAATATCCTAGTATTTCATCTTAAACTTACCTAGCATATAGGAAGTCATTTAGAAGCTTTTTAATGGTGGGCAGACAAAGCAGTTGGAATATATGCTTTGAAATTTATGTGAATGCCATAGAATAGCGATCTCTTTGAGGGTATATGTGGTCAGTAGCTGGATGTGAATAATTTAATGACTTTTCATAATTCTAATTTGGTTTCCAGAATGATTGGAACAATTCACAACTTCACAAATATCATATTAGTGTGCCTGCCTTCCCACAGCCCCTCCAACAGTCCATTGTCTATGTACATTTTTTTATCATCTTTGCCAATTTAATGAGTATGAGGAGAGCCTTCAGTTTCCAAACCTGTAAAATAGTAATACCAATGTCTATCCTGATGTCACTGGAATCACCTGAGATAATTAATGAGAACATGATCTCAAAATCATAAAGTATTATAAATATGTAAGATAATTTCTGTAATAAAACTAAATAAATAAAATGATTATATATTAAATATTACAATATTATGTTACAAACCAATAATAAACAAAGTCCCCTGGCACTCATTATTCAACTTTCACTTATTTCAAAATGAACTGATGAAAACCAGTTGTCAACTGAACTATCCTCTCTGCTCTACCAGATGTGATTAAACTGATGAGTTTAAAGACAAGTTCAGTCTTTCATGCATCCAGACCTTGAATGTTGGACTTGGATACAGTTGTGCAGAAAGTTTTTCTAATTAATACAAGATGCAAATTTATGTAATAAGTACTTTTGAACTAATTGGGACATTACCAAAAAAGAGATTGAACTTGCTGATAATGAAAATATTTCCAGGGCAATTGTGGTGGAGCAATTCCAGGTGCTCAAGGTTCTCCTGGAGCACAAGGATCTCCTGGGAAGATGGGACCAAGGGGACCTCCAGGACTGGGATTTCCTGGGCCACAAGGGGTGAGAGGTGAACCAGGGAGCCCTGGCCATCCTGGTGTGAGGGGAGCAGCAGGTTCCAAGGGACAGACAGGTAAATATAAATATTTACATATGGAAAAAAGTAGAAAGCTGATAAGTGACCTTATTCCCCAAAGAATTAAGCCATTCCAGGGGTAGTGGCAGACAGAGTTTTAGGATTAAAGTTCCATTCATACCATTCAAGAATGTCATGGCAGAATTATAATCAACAATGAAAACAAGAAATCACAACCAGTTCATGGATAAAACTTGAAAAATCCAACTTTCCTTTGTTGTTGCCTCTGTTTTATAGGCCCAAATGGTTTTCTCATTCCTTGGTATCTAGACAACTTTAATATTTTAAAATTAAAGAGGATCCGAGATTTCATAATGTTATTCTCTTTTCTTTATGATCCTTTGAGGTACTCTTGGATTTTTAAATCACAAACATGCCAGCATTTCATCTGAAACTTACCTGACTATCATCTTTTAGTCATTTAGAGACCTTCTAATGACAGACAAACAAGGTCATTTGAATCTGTGCCTCAATATTTATGTATATTCCAAAGAAAAGTGCTGAAGCGACCTCACCTTGAGATCAAAATATCAAAGACATTAGGTTAGAGGGTAGAAAGAGGACTTTTCTAAAGATATTATTGTTTTTCATGTTATTACATGTATTTTTTAAACCCTTACCCTTCATTTTAGAATCAATACTGTGTATTGGTTCCAAGGCAGAAGAGCAATAAAGGCTAGACTAGCCACCTAGCTGCCCCCTCTCCCAATTTGGTTGAAGAGGAGCCTGGATTTGTAATCATGGGACTTACCTTACTCCTTGCTATCTCCATGACTTGGACAAATCACTTGGCTTCTCCCAACCTCAGTTTCCTTATCTTTAAGATGAGGGGGATTGGACTAACTAGCCTGTAAGGGTAATTTGGAATCTGTGATCCTGTAAATCTCAAAGCTGAAAGTACCTTAGAGATGATCTAATTTAATCTCTTTTTGCATATAGAGAAAAATATGACCAAAATCCCATGGTCAACAAGTGCCAGAACTGGCAGTATGAGAAGTCTCTGGATGACCAGAGCCACTTCTAGCATATACTCCATCTTATCAAAGCTTCTGACGATGTATTCTGTAATAACAGAATAATATCTGTTATTACAAACACATGTATTCTTTAAAAGAATATTTATGGGCACCAGAGAAGGGAGAGAAATATTTCATGCTGCTTGTCATAAAACATTTCTGACCCTTCCCTGGTGTGTCTGTAAATGTTTTGATCATTAAAAAAATCAAGAATGAAGCCAATATCTTCTCGAACTCAGTGTCAAAGACTCTGCCCCAAAACCACTTAACCAAGTTCTCTTTCAAATCTGGAATTATTTTTCCCCTCGGCTTCCCATGCAGCCTGGCTATACATGAAAGAACTTTAGCAATTCAGTGACATCAGCTTTAATATTTCAATAACATAGCAACTTGGATTTTTTTTCTCAAAACATCCCATATTTGAATGCATCTGTTTTCTTCCCTTTCAGGTGACACCTATCCTTGTCCTTCCCCCTATCCAGGGAGCCCTGGAGCTCCAGGTGTTCCAGGGGCTCCAGGTAAGAACATGTACTCAGAAGCAACCAACCTATCTTCCTGCCGTAAAATAAGTAACATGAATGGTCAATTTTGAGCTACATAGAAGACATCCAAACAACTTATTCAGGCTATGTCTGAAATCAGGAGCCCCTGGGGTGGCAACAGGGAGTTAATTTTTGTAGTCCTCATAGAAGGGGTCAGCTGAAGCCAGCTTATGCTAGCTCCAGAGATGCAATTATTTATTAAATTTTGTGTAAAGCCTGTGAAATGGGTAAAAGCTATGTAATTAAGAGATTAGTTGATTGTTTTGATCAGAAAATGATAAGGGGGAAGCTGAGAGCCAGACACAGAGTTGGGTTCAAATCCAGGTTCAGACCCTTCCCAGTTGGGTGACCCTGGGTAAGTGACCTTGGGAAAGTGAGGAAGCAAGATTCAGGGACATAGATCTTCCAGATTCCAAATCCAATATTATAACCATTGTACCCCCCTAGCTGATATGGTGACAAAGTTTTCTTTCTGAGAAACAAGCCTAGAAATAGAGATTTTAGTTACCTGCATAAAGCTGGTAGTTGAAGCCATGAATATATATATGACTGCCAAGCCTACACAATATATATGTGTATATAGACAGAAAAAGAGAGAGAGAGAGAGAGAGAGAGAGAGAGAGAGAGAGAGATACACACATTTATCTCCTGTTTATTTATTTGTTTGTTTGTTTATTTATTTATTTATTTTGCCATTTAATAATTTTTATTTTTTAGAAAAGTTAACATGGTTACATGATTCATGCTCTTACTTTCCCCTTCTGTTTATTTATTTTTTGTTTGTTTCTAAAATTAATCAGATATCCCAAGGTTCTTCTCTGTGGATGCTAATATAATCCTTGAATTCGACCTTCCTCATCATAGACTGATGGACAAGGACTGGAAAGCATTGGGAAGCTGGGCACCATTTTGTCCTTCTCTTTGATTCTTAGACCATACCTGGGTGGTTCCAAACCAAATAGCCAGTTCAGTCTATGCTATGAAAAAGACTGGTCATACCAGTTGTTTAGTGTCCTGTAGACAACACAATTTCTCGAATGACTGCCCAAATTTTTCATTTTCCAACTGATTGCTGAGCTGTCATGTAAACATGGAGCTGGGGCACTTGGATGATGATGAAATGAAAACAAAAACAACCACCTTGGTGGGAGCTTATACCTGAATTAAATGAACAGCAATTGATTTGTCGTTCTTGTTGTTCATACTTGACCCTCCCTCTACTCAAAGCATAAGCCAGAATTTACAATCCATTTTTGGGAGAGATAGTTGCCCATCGTTAATCACAACAGGCACAAAATACGATCAGCTGCCAGCTGGGGCTTTGGGGATTTAACTCTTTGTTCTGATTCAGTATGGAAGTTCATCATTGGTTTCCCAAACAGATTTTCCCTTCACAAATGTTTTCCCAAACTATAAAACACTAGCAACCAAGTCTCTTTCCCCCTCTCATAAAAGAAACACTTTATAAGGGAAAAGTACATTTCACTTAAGTTTAAGACCATGCATAGGAAGATATGATGAAAGGTTTCATATAGTGAGATGTATAAAAAAGCACTGAATCTAGGTCTTTTGTTAAATGGCTTCACAAAACATCATTCACTGGGAAAACCTGCATATCTCTAGTCTAGTGATGTCAATCTCAAAGAGACGAGGATCCTTGTGGGCTTTATTTTGACTTAGAAAACTACAAATTATCATTATCTATGCTGTATTGGATTTTTATTTATTTTGCTAAACATTTTCCAATTGGGGGCAGGCAGATAGCACAGTAAATAGAAGACTAGACCTGGAGTTTGGAAGCCCTGGGTTCCAATCTGATCTTGGATACTTCCTAGCTGTATGACTCTGGACAAAACACTTAACTCCATTTGTCTAGCTCTTGCCCTTCTGTCTTAGAGTTGTTACTAAGACATAAAGTAAGAGTTATATTTTAAAATTTTTCCAATCACTTTAGTTTAACACCTCTCCTCTAGTCTGACTCATAAAAGATTAGACAAACCATTTAATCTCAAGAAATTAAAATTATGAGAAATATATATATAAACACTGATAATGGTATATATTGTATATAAAATAGTTTTTTTAAGTATGTAGCTTTTACATACTATATAGAACACTCTTATTTAGCATATAAGGCTGTGTCTAGGGGGAAAGTTCATATTGTTTACCTTGGAGTTTCCTTTTTTTTTTAATGAAGACTTTTTTATCTTCATTATTGTTTTCATTTAGGTCAGAAGGGATTTCCAGGGCCCCCAGGTGAAGCTGGGCTACATGGATTTGATGGGCATAAAGGCCAACAAGGCAAGCCCGGAATATCAGAAATACCAGGCCCACCAGGTAAGTGAAAATATTTTGTGCCTTCTTTGGGAGTATAAATCAATAAGTGTGTGGAAGCTACTTTACCAGGGTAGTTTTTTCTTGATATATTAAACGCTGGCTCTCAGTTAGGTTCTGCTAGATGGGAATAGGATCCTAATTACCAACATTCTTTTTATTTGAAATGAGAAACATAAGAGTTCTTTGTTCTCTTAAGACTAAAAACAAATTAATCCAGTACAAGGTAAATATTTTGCCATCCGAGGACACAGAAATATTGATGATTCTTACAAGAAAGTAAGAGACACAACTTCTTTGCCTGAGAATAGTAAAGAGAAAAAAACACAGCACACACTTTCAAAAGATGAAAAATTTTGGAAGCATTTTTATTCTTATCACAGTGTGTCGGTTCTTCTTATTTTACTGAATTACATTTTCTTTTGTTAAATAGGTTTTCGAGGTCAGACTGGAGAGTCAGGTGATGAAGGTGAAAAGGGGTCAGCCCCCACTGGTCCTCCAGGCCCCCCAGGATTACCAGGAATTAATGGTCAGAAAGGGATGCCAGGTGATTCTGTTTATGGCCAGCCAGGACTTCCAGGACATATTGGCCCTCCGGGACTGCCTGGACTTAAAGGGCTCAGAGGTGATCCAGGATTTCCTGGAGTTCCAGGTATGATGTGTACAATCTTTTTTTTGGGGGGGAGCATGATAGGACAGTGGGATTTCTCACCCAATATATTGGGGATTCACTTTGAATGCTAGAATAATCCTTTTACCAGGGCAGCTTAACTGTATGAAAGTCTAGTGGTACTTAACAGTTTTCTACAGATGTATTTGTGGGCAAAGAGCTCTAAAATGGATTAGATAGATAAAGCATCTATTAAGTACCTTCCATATGCCAGTCACCAGTGTTAAACTTTGGAGAAACAAAAGTATGCAAGACAATCCTTGCCCTCTGGGAACTTATGTTCTAATTGAAAAGATGGCACATAGAGAAGGGTTACCAAGGGAAGGAAGAGGAGGATGTGGGACAAGGCTAGGGGGAAACCACTAGAAGAGGAATCTTCCTGACTGCAGGGCTGGCACTCCATCCATGGTGCCACCTCACAGTCTAGCCAAGATAAGTCAAAAGGCCCACATTTCATAGCTGCTGAAAGCCAAGAGGGGAAGGTCAAGTCAAAACATTGTTCATGGAGGAGCTGAAACCTGATACATACTTGCACATAGATACGAGCATCTAGGTGGCACCATGGATGGAGTGCCAGACCTGAAGTCAGAAAGACTCATCTTCCTGAGTTCAAATCTGGCCTTGGACATTTCCTAGCTATGTGACCCTGGGCAAATCGATTAACCTTGCTTGTCTTTGTTTCCTCATCTATAAAATGAGCTGTCTCCCATAATATAACCAATTTTTTGTTGGCCATATCCATCACTCACAGTCCACAAATATTTAGTAAGTGCCATCTATCACACTGTATATTTGAAGGATAGAAGAATAATAGGACTTACTCTACTTGACCCCCAGATGAGGGAATTAAGAAAAGTGACCAAACTTGAAGAGGGGTTAGTTTCAGCTCAGTAAAGGAAAATTCTAACCAATGACTAGAACTCTCCCAAAGTGGTGTGATCTAACTTAGTGAGTTCCCCTTTCCTGGATGTCTTCATGCCACACAGCTGGATGGCTGTGCTTTGGGGATGTTATAAAGGAAATTTTTTTATTCATGGATGAATTGGGTTAGAAGGCTTCTGTGGTCTCTACTAATTCTGAGGCTCTGGAATCACTAATGGATGATCTTTGATGAGGTCAACCCTGTCCATTTTATTCAGAGATTCTAAACAAAGACAAAGAAATCCTTCTTGGTTCTTTTTAGCCCTCCTCCCTTTATATTTCAGTGACTAGATTGATGATTGTTGACCTCAAGTAAGATTTTATATAAATATATTTTCCAAAGTAAAAATGTTCTAGACTTGGAGTCAGGAAGATCTGAATCTGAATTTATTATTTCATTGATGTAGGGAACTTCCAGTGAAGAGACTTCCTCTACCAATATTGATTTGTCCCTTCCCTGAAAGTTATGGTCTTGGAAATTTGCCTGGGGATACAAAGAAATTAAGCAAGTGTCAGACCTTGAGTCAAGAAGATCTGAGTTCAAATTGTGTTTCAGACACTTACTGGCTGTATAATTCTTGACAAAGCACTTAACCTCTCCCTCAGTTTACCTATCTATAAAATGAAGATCAATCATTAAATCAATAAACATTTATTCCCAGACCTCAGGTTAGTGCCAGGCACTCTACCAAGCAGTAGAGATTTTTTTTTTTAAAAAAAGAGGCAAAAGACAGTCCCTGCCTTTAAGGAGCTCACAGTCTGAATGTGGAAGTTCAAATGAGATCATAAATGTACTATTATACATATTTGCAATGTACATTATACAATACAAAATATGCATTCTACATGTTTGTTTCATGCATATTTTACAGTAAAAACATGCCAACTGTAAATATTTGTATAGTATATGTTATGAAGTACAAAACCATATTAATTGTACACATTTGTATCATACATATTGTAAAATACAAAAACATACCAAGTGTACATATTGGTACAAATTGCAAACAATATTTATTATTATTTTTACATATATTCTCTCATTTGAAGCACAACCCTGTGAGTTAGGAGCTACTGGTATTATGATCCCCATTTTGTGAAGGAAGACGCTGAGACCCAGAGAGGTAACTTCCCAAAGTCATACCAGCACGAGAAGGAAAGTACCAGAGGACCTCAGATGGGTTGTATTTTGACAGTCATTAATATGAAAAGTTTTATGTCATAAAAAGCATTGTGTTATTTCAGGGACACCTGGAGTTCCAGGATTCCCAGGCATCAAAGGATCTCAAGGCAGAGAAGGGGATGCTGGGCCTCCTGGTCACACAGGTTTACCAGGCCACGGATGTCGAGGCTTTCCAGGGTTGCCAGGGCATCCTGGACTCCCTGGGTCACCAGGCATTCCAGGTGAGTGAATGTCAGCAAGGAGCCAGATGGGGCTGTCCTGCCAGGACTTCCTTGCCTGATGGACTGATAAACTAAGAGATATTTATCTATCACAAAAGAATGTGATAAATGGACCTGGGGTGGCCACAGGGATGAAATGAGACTTTTTCAGACAAACTGGACTTAGCTCTTTATCCCCATGTGCTCACCATGCCCTCTCCCATCCCCCTGCATTCCCGCTAAATCTCACACTGTTTTCCAACTTAATCTAGGTGTGATCATGCCAGGTCAGAGCACCTTTGGAAGGTCGCCTTCCTCATTCTGTACACTATGAGTCCAAGATCACATTTTTTTTTTTTGGCTGACATATCACACCATTGATATATATTAATCTTTTATTGTTGTTCAGTCATATCTGATTCTTTATGATCCCTTGTGTTTTTTTTTTATGGCAAAGGTACTGAAATGGTGTGTCATTTCCTTCTCTACTTCATTTGACAAATGAGGAAATTGAGGCAATCAAGGTTAAATTACTTGCCCAGAGTCACATAGCTAGAAAATGCCTAAGGCTAGATCTGAACTCAGGAAGATGAATCTTTCTGATTCCAAGCCTAGTGCTCCATCCACTGCACCACTGACCCTTCTATCTTTTTTTTTTTCAGATGACTCTTATTACCTTCCTTCATCTTGTACTTGTGAAGTTGACTTTTTGAGCTCATGTGAAATTTTGCATTTATTCCTATTAAATTTAGTCTTAATAGATTTGGACCAGTTTTCTAGCTATGCAAGACCTTTTGGTTTCTGACATCTAATGTGTTAGTTACTCCTAGAATCTTTGAGCCATCTGAAAATTTGATAATAATAAAACAACACAGGTTCATGAAAGTTTCACAACATTTTAACATATGGATTGACATACCAAACTTTCTTGATCTCCAAACTATATGGAATGAAAAGGTTTCAAATATAAAGACCTAGGAGAAGTAATCCCTGTTTCTGCTATTGGAGTTGTCTCAAAGATTCTTTCAGTGAGCTTTCAAAAAATATTCTGATGGTACTTTTACTTAATTACCCCAAAAAGCCATTTCATTTACTAGGGCAATAGCCTGCAGAATCACAACTTATGCCAGGATTGTTTCTATATGATTGTTATTGAGCAACATGAGAATGAGATGGTAATAATTGGAATTTATCTAGCACTCTAAAATTTGTCAAATGCTTTCTGTGTATGATTATCTCATAAAAATCCTGGGAAGCAGGGATTATGATTATGATTATTCCTGTTTGACAGATGAAAAAACTGAGGCTCAGTTATGGGCACACAGCCACTAAAATAATTGTTATTAGGATCTGACACCTGGTCTTCCTGATTCCAGGTACAGGATGTCATTTGCCCTTTCATTCCAATTTTAAAAATTAGTGTTTAGTATAATAGGATTAAACACATATCCTTGGGATATTCCATTAGAAATCTTATTTCAAATGCCCATGGAACCACTGTTGACTACTCTGTGGAGCTGGCCATTCAACCAGCTGCAAATCTTCCACCTATTAATACTGCCACTTGGGCTGAAATTTCTTCATTTTGTACATAAGAATGACATGCGAGATCATTTCTCATCTGTAAAACGAGAAGATTAGATGAGGTGATCATTAAGGTCTCTTCCATTTCTAAACTCTATGACCAGTTCTGTGAACTTTTTGGTCTATGCTACTGTTAAAATGTCTACAATGGGGGGCAGCTGGGTAGCTCAGTGGAGTGAGAGTTAGGCCTAGAGACAGGAGGTCCTAGGTTCAAACCCGGCCTCAGCCACTTCCCAGCTGTGTGACCCTGGGCAAGTCACTTGACCCCCATTGCCCACCCTTACCACTCTTCCACCTATGAGACAATACACTGAAGTACAAGGGTTTAAAAAAAAATGTCTACAATGCCCTCCTCGGATTTAATGTGATCCAGGATTGCAATTGGAAAGTTTTCTTCTTTTCTATTTTTGTTTTAGTTATTTTGGTCAATTTGGTCAGTAACAACAATAATAACAACAATAATAATACCAGTTATTGGTAAATAAATTCTTGTTTCCTCTATTCAATTCCCTTTTCCTCTTTCAAATTCTTCTCTTGGTGATTGTTTGTCCTCCATCAGTAATGATAGATACTTTAGTGTTTGTAGTGGGGTAAAGACTCCCTTAATGATGGATGTTGGTCTTTGAATCAGCAAAGTCATCTCAGGTTATCAATCTTTATCAAATGTTCAGGACCTCTTAGCATTCTGCCTAGGAGTGTTCCCTTATTCCTTTTTCAGGGTTATAGATACACTATTTAAGGTGTATTGGGATCAGGTGGCTCAGTAGATAGAGATGGGAGGTCTTAAGTTCAAATCTGGCCTCAGATACTTCCTAGCTGTGTGACCCTGGGCAAGTCACTTGATCCCCATTGCCTACCCTTTACTGATCTTCTGCTTTAGAACCAACACTTAGTATTGATTCTAAGACAGAAGGCAAGGGCTTTTAAAAAAAAGTGTATTGGGATCTCTTCTGCTCACATGTAAAATAAAAGAGAAATAAAGGTTTTTTTGGTACACAGTGGCCTTGTAAATTTGATCAGTCTGGTTTTCATCAGGTTTTGATGGCTTGAAAGGTCACCAAGGAGACAGAGGTCCACCAGGACCAGCTGGAATGAAAGGCCTCCAAGGAACTCCAGGATTTCCAGGGTTACCTGGCCTCCCAGGACCACAAGGGGATCCAGGACCCTGTGGAGATGATGGCTCACGGGGTTCCCAAGGCCCAAAGGGTGGGTTTTATTTATTATATTAAATGTTTTAGATTTTATAAACAGTAGCAGTGATTTTGAATTCCACCAGCAAATGTTACATTTCTTCATTCCATAATCTCAAATGTTACATCAGATTCGATATTCCATTCCTTTTCTCTTTCTTCCTTTCTTCCCTCCATAACCTTACCTTCTTAGTGGGTCTGACTCACTCATGTAAATGGGAGATGAGACTTTGGGATGCCCAAACTGGAGTGCTGGCTGGGGACAACTTCTGGGTCAAAGGATGCCTTGGGTCCAAGATCATGGAAATGAGGTTTCTTGGTAATATTGAAGTGAAGTCCATAGATAATCATCATTATCATGAACTTTGGAACCAGAATTTGGCATAAATATTTCATATGGAAGTGGGACAAGGGAAATGAAGAAAAAACATGAACAGGAATCCTCCTTCCCTTTTCTCTTCTGATAGGTATCACGTACCCAAGTGACTCTAACTTGTAACAGAATGAAAATGGCTTTCACTGTCACCCAGGATCTCTGGAAAGATGGAGATCTGGTGAAGCCAATGTCTACGGTGACTCTCTTATGTTTCCACACTCTTCCTGGATTCCTAGAATGGGGACATGACTTGGGTTATGATTGTTGAGGAGTCTGAGTTCAGTGGATTGCTTGATCTTAGAAGTTCCAAACTCTCCAAGTAGGGATAAAGCCCAGTGGACGTTGGCCCTAAATCTGACCCCAATATTGTCAGTCCCGGGGAGCAGAGGGCTACCAGGCTGCCTAAAAAGAAGTGCCATATTGGAAAAACAAAGCAGGTTTAAAAATCCAATGCAGATTGGCAGTGGGACCAAGCCTTTGAATGACCACTGACTTTCCAGCCCAGGAAGACCTGGTTTCAAAACAAAACAAACAAACAAAAAAAACGATAATCAACAAGCATTTATTCAGCATTTACCCTATGTGAGAGGCAGAAGGATATAATAAAATTCAAAAAGATGGTCCCTGTCCTCGAGGAGATGACATTCTAATGGATAAAGAATTTTTTTTTGCCCAGATCTCTCATGGGGAAATGGTCACTGATGGTGGCTAATAGAATTCAATCCAGACACAGCCATATTTCTGTTTTAAAGACTAAATTCATTTGTAGCAATAGTGCATGCACCCTTTACTCCCTCACCAATCTTTGATCTTTCTCAGTAGAATTTATCTCAAACATACTTCCGTCAAATCCATAAAATTTTGCATACCATTGAACACTTCCAGGGGCCCAAGGCCTGCCAGGAATCCCAGGCTTTCCAGGAGAGCGAGGAAGGAAAGGACAATCAGGACTTGCAGGTCGAAAGGGTGACCCAGGAGAAGAGGGTCATTGTGGACTTCCAGGGGAACCAGGAGATCCAGGCTCTAAAGGTAAATGGGTTTATTTGTAGTTTTCTTTTTCCAGAGATAGCATTTGTCAGAGAGTGTATTTGAACTCAAGCCTTTGGGAGCACAGTACCGTATTACTTTGGGAAACTCATGACTTCTCAGAGCCCTAAGCTGCTACGAAAGATGCCAACCTGCCTCTAGAGATGGAATTTCCTCTCCTCAGTCCATACCCTGAAATCATAGGTTCATTCCCAATTTAACTTCATGAGAATTGGACTCTTACTCCTTGGCTTCCTCCATAATTATGGAGGATTTTGGAATTTCTTACCTGAATTCTAAACATTTACTTTATATACCTGTTTTCTTATATTTATATATTTACTTTATATACCTGTTTTCTTACATCTATAGACAATTTATATACCTGTTTTCTTACATCTATAGACTATTGTCTATAGATGTAAGAAAACAGGTATATAAAGTAAATATATATATACATAAATATATATACATCTATAGACAATAATGTATATATAACATATATAACATATAATAATGTATATATAACAATAATGTATGTATAACATTCATATATTAACATAATTTATTTACTATAATTATTTATGTAATATATACTAGAATAATAAATAATTATATAATGTATGAAATATAATAATATATATTCAACATATATATTTACATTTAACATTTAACAACTATATATAGTTCTTAAATGTNTTGGGAGTGCCGGCGAATTACCTGACTTCTCTTGATTCTCTGGCACCTTTCCTGACACCACAACTTACGTGGAACCATTAATGATTTAATTTTCACATTTCATACTAGATAGTGGGGACCAATGAAATTAGAATGAGATCCCCGTGAGGTTGCACGTATATTTAGAAAAGCATTCCTCTTCACAGTGTGGATGTCCTTCTTACGATAGATGTATTTTGTGACTGACATTAGATGATTTTTATTATCAATCACAGCAACAGTCTTGATGTTATGCTTAGTCACGCTGATTTCAGAAGAAGACAACTGTTCCCTATCTCTTCCCCAAAGTTTAGGATGAAATTCTGTAGCTAAGGGGTTGAGAAAGGTGGATTTTGACTTTCCTACACAGCTGCTATCCTCTTTTAAATCAGTGGGTCGTTTCTTTAAAATCAAGTTCTTGCCAACATCTAGACTTTCTTGCTCTTTAACATCTAACTGTGACATTGTGTCTAAAGCAATTGCATGGGAAAGAATTGTTGCATCTAATTCCCCCGAGGTTACTGAAAGTGTTCCTTTCTGGAAACTTGGTAAATCCTCGTCATATTGTTCCTTATCCAAGTTGTACCTTTGTCTTATACTTGGAATAAAGAGAGGACTTTTTTATTTTTTGATGATTCTAAACCCGTTTGCAAATTTTCTTGATGTGATTCTTTGCAATGGTTTGATTCATGCTTCCCACCCAATGTGTGTGATATGGAATGAGAAAGCTGATCCCTTATATAATCATCCTCCTTGATGCCAAAGATTTCTTTGCGCATTTGCATTATCTCTTCCCGTTGCTCATTATCTACCACAGACCTATGTGTATCCTCTGTGTAGATTACTTTAGACACTTTTTCTATTTTGCCCAGATTTCCCATTTTGCTTTCCTCATTTCTTTTAGACTCTGCCACACCCAAATTACACTGATTGATAGGTTTTAAATTAGAAATCTCGATTCATAATGATTTTTTCGGTTTTGTTCCCATTTGTATATATCTCTCTCCATATCATCTAAAGAAGGTGTTCGACTGTACTTTTTGCATGTGTGATTGCAGCAAGTACCCTCATGTTTTTCATCATGCCTTTTTGATTCATTATTCCTAGCCCATTTTGAATTATAAAATGTCTTTCTATTATCTCTTTGATTATTGGGTTTTGAAAAATCTATTTGTTGCTTAAATCTACAAAAACGAATCATGTGCCCGATCCTCCCACACAAGTAGCATTGGGGTGCTGATTTTGATTTTGGGGTGCTGTTGGCAGGTTGTCTAAATTGATTTCTACTCGTTTGAAGAACAAAATTCTTCACCTCTTCAATTTCTTTCTTCCGTTTCGACTGCTTTAATTGCCTCTTCAAGTCTGCTATGATCTCATCTTTCTCATTGTCAGATTGCCTAGACATTTTTACTTCTTTCTGTTTGGAATCATGTATATACGCTGCATGATTCCTAATATCCTCCAGTGGTAATGATTCCCACTGTGGACAACTTTGCCTGAAATAATTTTGTATCGGGATTGAGGTTCCCTTTACAAATTGCCTCCTTATATGATCAATTGTATCCTGGGCATGAGTGTCTCTAAGTCCTAATATCGTTTCTGCTGCTTCAATAACTCTGTCTAGAAAACTGCTCGGGTGTTCTTCTTCCCCTTGCCTCAGTTTCTCAAATTTCTGCCAAGCATTTGGCCTTTTTGCAAATGATCTCATTGCTTCGATAAGATCAGCCCTGCATCTTAACAAGTACCTCATGTTAGCGTGTTGAGTGAAATCTAGATCTTGATGTATTAATGGCCATGATTCTAAATTAGGGTTCATCCTAGTTTCAGTCAGGAATTTTTCCTTTTCTGAGGGAGTGTAAAATTCCCCCAAAAGAAATTCAACATCGTCGAAACTAGGGTTAAAACGTGTGAACACCCGTTTTAATTATTTTAAACTTTTGTAAGGCTTTTCGTAGAATCTGGGAAAATGGCGTTTTAAAACCTCCATATCACTAGGAGTGAATGCCTTGTATGTTTTGACATGCACCACCCCCTCTTCAGGTTGTACAATAGTCCTGTCTACTATTGGTAGCACAGAGACCACTGCATTCTGAATTGGTTGTTCTTTTTCTGGTTCCTTTTGCCCTCAAAACTTTGATTACAATTTCAAGTTGCAAGATGGTATGCTTATCGATTTCCTTTCCTTCACGTATTTGCCTCAACACTTGGAACAGTAGTTTGATGTTTTCTACTAGTTCCTTGCTATCATTATCTTGTTTTGGATGAGATGCCTTATAATAATTAAATAGATGAGTCAGGACTGCTTTTTAAATTGCTAAAAAATGCCATAGAGACAGAACAATTGCTACTGCTGTTGGTATGAAGCATATGCATTCAGCTAAAGTGAATGCAAACCATTTGTAATAGTCATAGATTTCAATTAATTGTTGTATCAAGTTTGGTACTTTTACCAGCCAAAACATATAAAGTCCCTGCATAAAAGACCAAATAAGCAGTGACAGACTGCTTAACACAAAGATCATTCTTGTGAAATTCATTTTCTTTTTCTTCAGAAGATAGTAGGTTTCATATGGCTTGGCTCGCCAGACTGTTATGGGGATAATTTGAGGAAAGGTGTGTGGGATAAGGGAATTTGAAAGGAGATTGTCAGAGACTTGCTAAGTGGGTAATCTAGGTTACAGGTAGGCTGGGATTAAGGAGATTCAGGATATAATAGGGCTGAAGTCAGGAGTATAACACAGAAGGGAAACAGAGATCTTCAGGGAGAGGAGAAATTAAACTAAACAGACAAACAGCAGGCTTTACATACTAGGACTTAGACTCAAACACAGGCTGAGGAAAATAGACTAAATTGAAATTAACAAACAGGGTTTAGTTAATTTCACAGGAAGGGACTTGTTTTGAAGTAACACCTTCCTTCAAGATAGATACCCGGCTTCCCTTCAAGCCCAGAATATGTTGGTTCTTTCCCTCTTCTTCCCTCTCTTAATGACTAACAGACAAATTATACTAATAGGTCTGTTGAAACACAAAAAGGTTTATTATCTTTAAAGGATGATTTGTCAGGAAAGTGGATCAAAGGAAAGCCCTAACAGTTGTCTCAGGAACCTCAGGTGGGGGAAGGGAGGCAAAGATGGAGTCTGAGTAAGGACCTGCCTTTAACTCAGCTTACAAAATAAATGATGACTGACTAGTTTCTCTATATCTAATATTGTCAAATAACAATTAACCCTTCACAGATTTTATCTCCTCTCTAATTATTCTCCTTATTAACTCCACAGACATATAAGGTAAGGGAGGGAAGGTAGGAAATAATATTAGGGAAGGAAGATATAAAGGGTTTATCCAAAATAATAATTTCTTAAGTAAATATATCAAAGCTAGGCTAAATTTCAATACTACAGCTAGATAAGGAAGCAGCTCGGCTGATCAGACAACCTCCCTCCACGGGAGACCCTAATCAACTGTCTCTTCCTCAAGATTCCAAACTCCTAACAGCTTTTGGAACTCAGCCAAAGCTTGAAAAAAACCATATGACCCCCACTCTCTATACTACAATTAACATTACACTATGTTGTATTGGGTTTTTATTTACTTGATTAAATATTTCCAAATGGCACTAAATATCATTGCTAAGGGAGAGAATAGTGGTAAAACCTAGGCAATCGGGGTTAGGTGACTTGACCAGAGTCACACAAATACCAATTACATTCTCTTAGAATCAATACTGTGTATTGGTTCGGAGGCAAAAGAGTGGTAAGAGCTAGGCAATGGGGGTTAAATGTCTTGCCCAGGATCACATATCTAGGAAGTGTCTCTAGATTTAAACCCAGAACCTCTATGGCTCTGGGCCTGGTTTTCTATTTACTGAGCCACCCCTTTACCAATTACATTTTAATCTGGGTCGGCACATTGGGCTTGCAGTTGGTAAAGAGTTTAACATCTCTGGGGATTCATCCAGTTCTGATTTTATCCCTTTAACACTGAGAGAACAATGTTAGAGGGTTCCCAGAACCAAACTTGGAAACTATGAATTAATTTTCTCATCTATATATTCAATTTTTAATGATTATTCCATTTTAGTTGCTTAGCTTGACTATTTTTTACTGTTTTAATAGCTAGTGAATCACCTCGATAATATCCAGGAGTCAAGAAGTCACTCTTTACCTAGGTTTTAATGTATTTCCCACCAAGAAGACAAGCCCTGGTTCATGCTTGGGGCACACTTAATGAAAACCAGATTTCTGCACTGCTTCTTTTTTCTCTTCTCTTTTTTGTTTGGTCGTCATGGGAATCTGTGTTTTTGGGGAACTCCAGGGTGTATTTTGCTGGACACAATTAAGCAACCATTCTTCTAGCCCAGTGATAAGGAAAACACTATGATGAAAATGACTAGGAAGGGGAGGTAGAATTGGTAAATGTGAGCCAGGAAAATTGAGATTTTACAGACCAAATAGAATTTTTGCAGGTCTACTGGTTGTTGAAAAATTATTTCCAAATCTATCATGATGGAAGTAGCAATGATTTTCCATAAAACTAATGGGACTAAACAGACTAATAAATATAGTCATTGTAGTACGTAATGGGGACATGATTGGAGAGGAATAAAATGTTGTGACTGAAGGATCATGCATATTTATTTGCTTGTGAATTATATTGCTATTTTAAGGAGAAAAAGGATACCCAGGAGATCAAGGGGAGATTTCCATAATTCCAAGAAAGGGGGAAAAAGGTGAACCTGGGCCACCTGGTAGACTTGGATTCCCGGGAGAAAAAGGTAAGAAAAATAAGGGCTTTTTTGGTTAACCTTGGCAAATATCCTGGAATTTCTATGCATGGCCAACCAGAGATAAGAGTTCATAACCATTTCCCAGTGGTGTTGGCTTTCTTTTCTAATCCAGGAACACCATCCCTTTATAAAAATAAGTAGTAATTAACTGGGTGACATTTTCTTGTTGCTATATTTCTTTATTGTTAGGACTTACTTGACAATTTTCTCTCCCAAAGCCCATATGCACTTGTAGTTTGGGAAATTGAGAACTGGATAATGAATCATGGACATTCATTTCAAATGTGTCCATCTCCTTTCTTGTCCTTTCTCCTTTCACGTACCCCTTTTGGAGCTGGTGGTAAAATGAGCAGCTAGCAATTCTAAAAACATTAATGAGTGTGAGTGATCTCTGTGGAGGTCATCCAGGAAGCCAAATTGTCTGAAGCTTAATCTTGAACTGAATACGTAAGAGGCAATGGGATGTGATGCAAAGAAAACTCAGAAAAGCCTCAGTTCTGCCATTAACAATCAAGTTACTTCAACTTTCTGGGTTTTAGTTGCCTGAAAGATGAGAAATATGTAGCTGAAAGGGACCTCAGAGACCATCTAGTCTAAGCCTCTCTTTTAACAGATAAGAAAACTGAAGCTGAGGGAAATCAGTCAGTCAACAAATATTTATTGATCATTTATTGGTAAACACTGACCCAAGACCATCCAGCATGGTATTCCTGCATCAAAGATGGTACCAGGTTGTGTGAGCAAAGCAGAATTGCAGTAGCTCCAAAGAAATTGTGAGATGCACAAATTTAGAGACATCTCCATCCCAAAAGTTCATATGGGCTATTTGTGCCCATCCTGTTGTAGAGCCTTTCAGGTTCATGCTGTTTGATCAACACAGTGATGCTATTTTGGTCCTCTTCCAGTACAAAGAACAACAACCAACCAACCAACCAATGGCTATCCCTCATACCTGGAATTATCTCTCTCTCCTCATCTCTGATTCCTGGTTCATTGGCTTCCTCCTCATCCCAACTAAAATCTCACCTTATCCAGGAAGCCACCTTTCCTCATCATCCTTAATATTAATGACTTCTCTTTGTTGATCATCTCCAATTTATTTTTTCTATATCTTGTTTGTAAAAATTTGTCTTTCATGTTAAAAAAAATTTGTCTTCATGTTATCTCCCCCACTAGATTGTGATTTCCCTGAGAGCAGGGAATTCATTCACCCATACACACACATGCACACATTTCTTTGTTCAGGACTTAGCACATAATAAACAATAACTATTTGTTGACTGACTAACTGGATGATTCTCAAGTTCTCTTCCAGATCTGACTATGGTGACCCTTTGTAATTGAACATCCTAACTCCTCATGTATTTTTAGGAGATAAAGGAACTCCTGGAATCCAAGGGATAACAGGATTTCCAGGAAGAGATGGGCTACCTGGATTTCAAAAAGGAGAACCTGGCAACAGTGGTCATCAGGGACTTCCAGGTCTCCCAGGCCTTCCAGGACCTCCAGGGCCCAGAGGAATAATTGGTTTCCCAGGTATTCCAGGAGACCAGGTAAGCTATTCCATAAAATGAGGCAGTGGGGAATCAGAAATATTTTATCTGACATATTGGGGGAGAGAAACATAGTCAATTAGTCAGAAATTGTAGTTAACTCATGTTTTATTAGATGTCTTTTGTTGGCTCTTGTTCTTTTCCTCCTAAGTAGTGAAAGGGGATGAAAGAATAAATGGATGCTTTAAAACCATTAGAAAAACCCAGAAAAAAGTTTAAAGATAAAATCCACAGCCACAAAGATTAGTAAATAACAATTCCCCAGAAATGCTATTCTAATTCAATGATTGTATTCCGGTTTCTACTGATTATCCCTTGGTATCAGGGGTATAAGAAATGCTAGTTTCTAGTTGGTTGAATATCTAATAACATACCATATATAATAAACACATATACTTTCTTTTAGTTATGAGAAGAATCACCTGTTAGGAAATCAGATAGGATTGTATCCCTCGCTATAGTTAACTGTTTTAGAAGGAACTGGGCATTTCCATGTAAGACCCAAGACAGTCAGTGGCCTTTTTTAGATTTGCCTTAAATCATAAAAAGGAAGCCCTCATGGTTTACCTTGAGACAAGCAAGGATATATGGAGAGGAAGAAGTCTAGCAAAGGAAATGGGAATACAAACACATTAGGATCATTGGAGAGATCAAGCACAATGCATCCTAGACTTCTTAGACTTAACCATTAGGAGAATTAGAACCATGGGTGAGATACTCTTTAGGAAAGGCAAGAAGAGGAAAGGAATAACTGACCCTGCTAGAAACATGGCATCAGGTTTTACCAGACACTCACCCTTTCTCCAAGGTCAAAATGGGCACATCTGAGTCATCCCCTATATCAGAGATGCTTTCCAAGATGGAAGAGAAGGCTAGGAGTTCTGAAGAGAGGAGTGGAGACTTATTCAAACATATCTGACTAGTTTAGCAGCTCAAATGTCAGAGCTAGAGAAGCACAAATTAGTCAGAAAACTGTTCATTTCTATCAAAGAAGATTACAAATTAAGGGGCATGAATAGAAGTCTAGAGAATAGGTAAAGAGGGATGATGAGATGTCTAAAGAAGATGGCCTGTTGCAAGAGAGATTATTCCCAGGACACCAGAGGCTTTGCTGGATTACTACAGAGAGAAAAGGTGGTTCATAATTGTAAAAACAGTTGTTGAAATTTTTTAAGATAATGCACCAAATAAATACATGTAGAAAAGACATGCAAAGTGAGCTAATATGATTATTTTAAATGTAACTTTTACTTTTTTCAATTAATGAGCATATATTTTCTTTCTCCCCCCTCACCTCTCCCTATGAGAAAAGAAAAAGATCAGAAAAACCCTTATAGCAAATATGTATAAGCAAACAGAACAGCTTTCTACATTGGTCATATGCAAACATATCTATCTTATTCTGTATCTTGAATCCAGTACTTCTCTATCAGAGAGTAGGCATCAGGCTTCATCAGTCCTAAGGAATCATGATTGATCAGAATTCTTAAGACTTTCAAAGTTGTTTTTGCATTTTTGTTAGTATTGTATGAACTGTTCTCTTGGTTCTGATCATTTCACTCTTCTTCACAAGATACTGATATTCACAGATTTCTCTGAAACCTCTTCATTTCTTTTGATATAATTGAATTCGATTATATTCGTGTATCTTAATTTGTCTAGTTCTCCATTTGATGGGCACCATTTTATTTCTAATTCTTTGCCATTTACTGTGTCAAGAGCTACCATAGATATTTTTATATGTGTGTGTGTTTTTCCCTCTTTCTTATATCTTCTTGAGCTTAGTTGTTATAATGGACTACACTTAATAGACTTTTTGGACATGGTTCCAAATTGCTTTCCAGAATGGTTGGACCATTTCAGAGCTCTATCAACAGTGTATTCATATGCTTATTTCCCCAAAGTCCCAACGATATTTATCATTTTCCTTTTTTTTATTTTTATCAGTCAGATAAGTGTCAAGTAAAACCTCAGAACTGCTTTAATTTTCATTTCTTTATTAGTAGTTTGGAGCATTTTTTCAGATTTCAATTGATAGCCTTAGTTTCTTTATTTTAAAACTGCCTAGCTATTCATATCATTTAACCATACATCAATTGAGGAAATGTCTCTTACATAAGTTAACTTAAAAACAACTCAAAACAGAGATTGAATCACCATCATGAAATATACGCTGATTCTTCCACAAATTACAGATCAGACTACTCAGACACTACTGCTTTACTAATCATGTGAATTTAAAGAGAATTTTGAGCTTTCAGATTTATATAAATTAATTAGAGAGTAACTATATCAAGTGTATAGATAAGGTACACTTGAATCATGTGCTAATATATGTGTTTCTGTAAAGCATTGCGTTCCCACTGATAACTATCAGTATAAGACATTCTTAAAGGAAAGTAGTATCATTGGTGACTCATTGGTAAAATTCTCATCCACTATGTGACAGGCTCAAATTTGATTCCAGGCCAATGCAGCAAGAATTTTTGGAGGCAGCACGTTATGTTAGATAGGGCACTGGACCTAGAGATCGTAAGAACTGGGTTCAAATTACATCTCAGATACTTAAAAGCTTTGTAAATGGAGGCTAGTCATTTAAACTCTCTATGCTCCAGTTCCCTCGTCTGTAAAATTAGAGGGTTTGATTCTGTAGCTTCTAAGGTCCCACCCAACTTGAAATCTATTATCCTATGAAGTGTGAATGCTTTTAAGATAACATGTCATCTATAGATCTGTCATTCTAAACATGGGAGATTTATGTCATTTTTCTTTAAAACAGAACATTGCTATTTTTTTCTTTCAGGGTGATCCAGGCTTGCCAGGCTTGCCTGGACTTCCAGGACCTGATGGAGCAAGAGGACCTAAAGGTATTTTTTTTGGAATATAACCATAATAGTCACTGAATTATGCATTTCCCCATATTGTTTAGACTATTGAGAGTATTCTCTATCATAGGAATAAAGGAGATTCAAAAATTAATAAATAAAAATTATTAATACATTTGAATGAATAAAATTAATAAATGAGATTATTCAGATACGAAAGTGAACAGTGGAGTCCTCTCTTCTCAGATACATCTAATATACTGGCACATTTTAGGAGAAAAGGCGATTGTGTTATATCTAAGTAGTATCTCTTAGTCTTTACTTCTAAACCACTCAAACCTTCTGGATGCTTGTAAAATGAATACCACAACTGATAAGTTGTCTTGTAGACTTAGTCTCATTAATTCCATCTCTTCTCAGCTTATTTCATTTCTTACCCTACTGGAAGCAAGTCTATCATCTCTCCTTCCCTCCCTGCTCCCACTGTGAGTTCCTTATTTATGAATATTATGTAACTATGTTAGTTATGATTACAAAACATAATATTTATAAATAAATAATTTTATAATAATATACAATACATAATTATATAATAAATAACTAAATAAATGGGTTTATAAACAAATTAATTAAATAAAACTATTGGAGAAATCTAGTGGTAGAATCCTCAAATGTCAGGTGGGAAGCCAGGGTATTCTCAGATGCCTAATGTCTCCATTACAATGGACTTTATTCCTTCTCACTCCCAGGAATGTAAATTCTTAGAAGGCAGGCATTATGTTATGTTTTATCTCTGTCTCTATTTCCCAGTACAATGCACAGCAAGCATGTAGTAAATGTTGGCAGAATGGGTAAATGAATGAATGAATAAATATGAGAGACCCTATGCAAGTAAATGCACTTATGTGGGCATCTGCATGTAATATGTGTCTCTCTGTAAGGACATTACATAAAGCATATCTTGTGAAGTCTTTTTTTTGCAGATATAAAGCCATGTTTTCTTGCTTATAGCTCGCTGCTCAAAATATGTCTGTGATTGCTTTAGTTCTGAAAATTAAACTTAATACTACATAGCTCTAAAAAATTATATCCTTAAATAGTAATAGTCCACAAAGTGATTACTAAAAAATTAAATAAGACCATTTTAGAGGGTTTTTAGAGGAAATCACTAATCTATCAAACAAATTGTAGTCTACCTTTGATATTATGAGTAGAGAAATTGTGTGCCAAAGGTTAAACCTTTAATAATATATTAGAATTCATTTTTCATGTTTGATGGTTATTTAGATAGAAACCTCTATGTTAGGAGTAACTATACTGTGTATGGTATGGGGCAAAGGGGGAGACGTAATCATTTATCATTGTAAATTCATTTTTATTTTTTAAAAAACACTTACCTTCTGTCTTAGAATCAATACTACTAAGTCATAATAGTCATCCAGTAACTAGATGGATATTTAGATAGAAGCACTAAAATTTTACCCTGAAATATTTGTATAAGAACTAGTAAATCACACAAAATTTCATAAACTGTTTTGTTCATGTATGAGAAAAAATCATACCCTCCAAACCCAAATAAATGATATTAATTTCATCATCTATAGGAAACCAAGGTGACACAGCAAGTCAATATGGGCCACCAGGACCAAAAGGAGATCCTGGTATCCCTGGATGTCCAGGTAAAGATTAATTTTCTTCCAAGGACTGAGGGTGGGGAACTACATAGATTCACAGGAATTCTTTGGATTTATAGATATGTTTTTTTAAACCCTTGTACTTCGGTGTATTGTCTCATAGGTGGAAGATTGGTAAGGGTGGGCAATGGGGGTCAAGTGACTTGCCCAGGGTCACACAGCTGGGAAGTGGCTGAGGCCGGGTTTGAACCTAGGACCTCCTGTCTCTAGGCCTGACTGTCACTCCACTGAGCTACCCAGCTGTCCCTATAGATATATTTTGAGAAATCTAGCAGCCTTCTTTTTTTGTTCTGTTTTCTTTTCTTTTAATCTGG
This sequence comes from Gracilinanus agilis, assembly GCF_016433145.1. Classification (NCBI taxonomy): domain Eukaryota; kingdom Metazoa; phylum Chordata; class Mammalia; order Didelphimorphia; family Didelphidae; genus Gracilinanus; species Gracilinanus agilis. Next base: position 625,137,106 of record NC_058132.1, on the reverse strand, counting down.
TGTCTCCAAACTACAATGTCTTTCCTACCATTTAATGTAATCATAAAGATTATTTGTCATCAATGAGTGGATCTATTCAAAATAAAGTTGACTAGGCTAGAATAGAATTGAACAGTCACAGGAACTCAGAAATATAGTCGCCTTTGGAGGTCATCTAGATATTAAACAGGAATCTAGTCTATAATATCTAGCCTCTGCTAGAAGAGCTTTAGTGATAAAAGTCCATTACTTCCTAAAGAAGCCCATTCTACTTTGAAATCTAATTGTCAGGAAATTTTTTCTTGGGTTGAATCTAGTCTTGCAGTCTTCTAACATCCACTCATTGCTCCAAATTTTTTTTCTGGGGTCAACCAGAGGAAATTTAATCCCTCTCCCATATGTCATTCCTGCAAATATTTGAAGATGATTATTCTGGGCACTAAGTCTTCTCAACAATGAATATGACTCACATTTTATATGACACCTAAAATGCTTGTCTCATAGAAGCTCTATGGGTCAGTTTGAATAAATGTTGTTAATACCATTTTATTATTGAGAAAACTAAAATGTGGTTAAGTGATTTGCCTTTGGTCATATAGTTAGTAAATGTTGGCATCTAAATTCAAATCCAGCAAATCTGGTGTCTTTTCAATAATCCATGCTGCTTCTCAAGGCTGGACATCCTCGGGTCATCCAACCAGTCTTTGTATGTCATTATTTCTAGTGTAGCCTGGGCGTGGGCACTGATGTAACCCCTAAGCACCCCTTTCTCTCTCTTTGGGTTGGTCAGCAACTCAATCTGATAGGTCTGGCAGTCGTTCCCAAACTTCTTTGGCCTACTGCCCCCTTTCCAGAAAAAACATTACTTTGCCCCCTGGAAATTAATTTTTTTTTAAATTTTAATAGCAATTAATAGGAAAGATAAACGCACCTATGGCCATCACTGCCTCCCTGGATCACTGCAGCACCCACCAGGGGGCAGTGGCGCCCACTTTGGGAATCACTGGTCTAGAGTCTTCATAGAGTGAGAACTGGCTAAGACTACAGTCATACAGCTCCAACTCATATTGTTAAGGTGTGCTTGGGGTAATTCTGGTGTGTGGTTGGGAGTGGTATAAGAGGGAGACACAATCATGTGTCAATGTATCTTCTTTTTTTAAAACCATTATTTTCCATCTTAGAATCAATATTTCACTAAAGAGGAGTAATGATATCAAAAGAAAAGTTTAAGAAAATGGAAAAGTTTACACCAACAGAGGTTTATCTCTAAAAAATGAAAAGGAATGAAAATACCTTACTGTGTTGGCTACGACTCTATTTTTCCAAAAAGTCTTTCAGAAAGCAGCGTGGCCTCTTTTCACCTTGGTCTGGAGGGGTAGAGATATGGAGATTTCAAGATATTTCATTGCTTTACTATTATTAACATTCATATTGTTTATCTTTTTATATGTATGTCATATCTCACCAACTATCTTGTAATTTCCTTGAGTGCAGATGCTCACATTTTTTTCTGCAACCCTTATAGCACCTTGCACATAATAGAAGTTCGATGAATATTTATTAGTTTATTTTGATTGATGGATGGAGTTAACATACAACATTAAAACAAGAACTCAGGGAAATAGACAAATGTAACTAGAAATTATAAAATCAACCATATAGAGTTGGAAGGAATCTGAGAGGTCACTGATTCAAGCTCTTTCATTAATTTTTTTTAAATGAAAAGAAATCAGTTGTCTATACTATTATCTAATATAAAAGAAGAGCAAAGAATTTTAGAACTGGAAGAACATGAGAGACCATTTGATCCTTTTTATAGATTGGCGCCATTTCACAGATAAAGAAACTGAGGTCTAGAAAGTTTAAATAACTTGCCCCAGGCTGCACACTAAGTTAGTGGCAAAGCTAGGACTAAAACTAGTTCTCTATTTCAATGGATTCTGTTTTAAAAGTGAAAAGATATAGTAGCAGTTAACTTTGGGGCATTTACATTAAAGAGCTCCTTTGAATGACCATTTCCTTTCCTCTTAAGACTATAGGAAACATTGCTAAGCAGAAGAGTTTGTGGGGGAAAAAAAGTTTTTTTCTTTCCTTCCCATAAGAATTTTAAAAATGAAAGACCACAAGGCCAACTAACTCATACTATTTGAAAAATAAATGCAGCCTATGTATTATCTGCCCCTAGCTTGAACAACTGTGTATCTTGCGGTATTTCCTGGCAAAAACTGACTTTAAAAGATATTAAATGTTCAGTGTTGACAAATGGTCCTATAACCATAATGCAGACAGTTCAAAATATTTATCAAATCATAAGTATTCACAGCCACAATGTCATAATGACAAAGGATCTGAAGGCAGTAAGCCATAGAATCCAAAAGGATCTAAAGAAGCTGGAACATTGGGCCAAATCCAGAAAGGTAAAATTCATCAGGGACAAATGTAAAGTCTTGAATTTAGATACAAAAAAAATCTATGTCACAAAAATAAGATGGAAGAAGCATAGAGAATGTATAGTCCACAATTGGTCTGGGAGTTTGATTGGGCTGTAATCTCTGTATGAGTCAGCAGTGGGATATGGTGGCCAAGAGAGCCAGTATTTCCTTGGGCTGCCTTTAAGTAGGGTATAGCTTCCAGGAATAGAGAATTGACACTTTTATTGTATTCTGCCCTCCTTGAACCTCATGTGGAACATTATGTTCCTTTCTGTAGATCATAGTTTAAGAAGGACATTAAGAATCTGGAGAGTGTCTGAAGGAGGATAACCGGGATGGTGAAGAGCCTTGAGCCCATGCCACATAAGGATGAAATGAAGGAAATGGGCATGTTTAGCCTGGAGAAGAGAAGGTTCAAGGGGGTAGGGATGGAAGCATAGTATCTATCTTCAAGTGCTATCACTTGAATGTGATATCAGCCAGTATATTAGACTAGACTTATTCTGTTTTGTCCCAGAGTACCAGTGCTAGTAGAAAAGAGGCAAATTTAGGCTAAATTTCAGCAAAACCTTTCTAACAATTAGAGATGGCTTGAAGTTGGATGGTTGCTCAGAAGGGTGCTGGGCTCTCTCTCTTTGGAAGTCTTCAAACAGAAGCTGAATAACCACTTATTGGGTATATTATAACTGAGATTCCTTTTGTGTCCAGTTTGGACTCCATGGCTGCTGAGGTCCCTTCTAGCTCTCAGATTCTCCGAAGACTCTGTGAATTATATATAGTGCCAGTATTGTTTATTTTATTAAGTTCTTACTTTCCCATCCTGGGACTAGCTGAGATTCAGCTTCCTTTCTGCCAGACATTGTGCCTGTACCTATGATCCCAAGACAATTTGCATGGTTTCCAATGGTTGTCTCCATGAAGTTTCATGCTTTTCTCATTGTAACTTGGATAGGGAGACCAGAGATTAGTCCCAGGAAAATGATATATGAGGGAAGGAGCAGCCTACCTCTTCTTGGTAGCAGTGATTTGTACCTTTGGAATCCTCTCTTGAACATCATAACACTTAGTCATGACCTAGCTTCTACCCAATATAACAGTGCCCACTACCAGGGTGCTCCTCCTCCAGGGCTTGCTTTCCCTAAAATCTTGTATAGTTACAGAATGGACTCCTTAGCTTCCTCTTCTGAAATGACATTTCTATGTATAATAATGTGCAAAGATATCTTGGAGCCAGGTATCTTGTGAAGGGTTTAAAATGCCAAATAGAAAAATTGATATTTGACACTATCAACATTAGGGAGCTACTGCAAATACTTAGTAGGGGAGTGATATGGTCAGGTCAGCTAGATGGTACCGTGGATAGAATGTTGCATCTCTAGCCAGTAAGACTGATCTTCCAGAGTTCAAATTTAGCATTTGGTACTGAATGACCCTGGGTGAGTCATTTTACTCTGCCTCAGTTTCTTTATCTATCAAAAGAGCTGAAGAAAGAATTGGCAACACCAAATGGCATCACATAGTTGGACATGACTGAGATGACTGAATAACAAGATATGATCAGAAATTTTTCTGGCCAAGGCTAGAAGAATACTTGTTGGAGTTAATATAATATTCATGTTTTTTTTTAAACCCTTGTACTTCGGTGTATTGTCTCATAGGTGGAAGATTGGTAAGGGTGGGCAATGGGGGTCAAGTGACTTGCCCAGGGTCACACAGCTGGGAAGTGGCTGAGGCCGGGTTTGAACCTAAGACCTCCCATCTCTAGGCCTGGCTCTCACTCCACTGAGCTACCCAGCTGCCCCTATAATATTCATGTTTTAGATAGGATTGGACATAATACTTCTAAGGTCCCTTTTAATCTTTGGATTCTAGATATAAAGCCAATTTTTAATGTTTTTTTTTAGTCCCTGCCCTACACTCCCAGACCTTCAAAACTGAACAAATATGGTTGTCAGGGAACTCTAGGCTGTTGAAAATTTGGACCTTGCTACAACAAGCCCACACAGATAGGATATCCTGAATTAAAATTCTTGATTCTCACTGGCTCATAGAAAGCAGAACTTTGATTCTAAAGGAGTACCAGTGTCAAGTCGTGACTATATAAAATGTCATGAATATGGAAGGTGTGAAGACTTGGTAATGTGACACAATCATTCAGTGTTACTCATCTGTCTTTAAGGATATTTTGGAGAGCAAGGAGATCCAGGTTTTCCAGGCCCTCCAGGGCCTAGTGGACCACCAGGAAGGGAAGGATCCCCTGGATATACAGGACCACCAGGTCTTCCAGGTAACTTGAAAACCCACTTGGCTATACATTGCTGTAAAAAAGGGGTGTGTGTGTGTATACTCAATAATAATACGGAATCTCTTGTAAAACTCAACATTCTATCTGCTATCTTTACTTCCCCCTGGAATGTATATTATATAAGAGATATATATATATATATATACATATATATATATATATATATAATTTGAGTGAGTTTTCCTCATGAGAAGCCAAAGAAAGGAGGAAAAGGTAAAAAAAGGCAGTGGTATCAAACTGAAATAGAAATGAGGACCACTAATCAATATGGAGAGATCTCTTCAGGTTGCATATTGAATTAGTTTTTAAATGTTATCTTATCTGTCTTCTATTATATATATATATATTTTTTTTAATTTCTTGAGTTAAAAATAATTTAAATTTAATCTGGGTTAGTCCATATTCGGGATTGTTATGGGCCATATGAGGCCCACAGGCCTTGTGGTTGTCTTTTCTGGTGAAAACTACAATTAGCCAAAACATTACTATGATTCTTTCCCAGGGATAAGGAAGGAGAAGCAATAAACGTGAGTTCTAGAGCTAACAAGCAATTGTCCTGGTTACTACTAAGCTAGTCTCATGTACTTTTTATGCTTTATTCATGAAGCTTCTTTTTCTGCAAGAAATGCCTCCTTTATTATCAGGTTCTCCAGGGATTCCTGGGCTGAAAGGGCATCCAGGGGAGGCAGGTGACCCAGGACCTCCAGGGGTCAGGGGAGATCCAGGACCTCCAGGGCCCAAGGGATTGAAAGGTAAGTGATAAAGAATCATGGAAACCCAGGCATTGGGAAAGTAATTTCCTGCCTGCTTATCTCCTCCTGCCTACCCAGGCATTTTCTGGAGATGAGCTTGCCTTGAGAATGAGTACCCAGAATAATAAGGGTTCATCCCATCGCTTGGAATATAGTGTTCTTCTGATGCTCAGGCCTAATTTCCATTTTATTTCCTTTTAAATATCTAAAGAAATAATTTGTTACCCTGTTTGATGACTAAAGGAGCTGAAACCTTTAGGGTAGTTGTAGTCTGTGGTTATCAGTTTGAGCCTTCGATCAAGCTGTTACTGGCTACCTTCTAAAACCTATCCTATGCATTTAGATGAATATCACTCTGGGCTTGGAGTCGGGAAGATCTGAATTCAAATGTGGTCTCAGACACTTCTTTGCTGGGTAACTTTGGGCAAATCACTTAACTTCTGACTGCCTCATTTTCCTCATATGTAAAATTAGGATAATAACAGCACTTAACTTGCCAGAGTTCTTGAAGAGATCAAATGAGATAATAATTATAAAATACTTAGAATAGTACTTGGCACATAGTAAGTATTTAATATTTAATTTAAATCCCTTCTCTTTGCTAGGTTATATCTAAAAATATAATATCATCATGTTGCAAATCTATGTTTCCTTTATTTTATTTTTTTAAACCCTTAACTTCTGTGTATTGGCTTATAGGTGGAAGAGTGGTAAGGGTGGGCAATGGGGGTCAAGTGACTTGTCCAGGGTCACACAGCTGGGAAGTGTCTGAGGCTGGATTTGAACCTAGGACCTCCCATCTCTAGGCCTGACTCTCAATCCACTGAGCTACCCAGCTGCTCCCTCTATGTTTCCTTTAGACATCGCAAATAACTACTTTTCAATAATTTAATTCACACATTCTCCTTATTGTAATGGATTCCATGTCAGAGGACTCAGGTTTGAATTCTTTCTCTGCCACTTAGTAAAAGAGTGAGTTTGGACTGCACCAATCTGCCTCAGTTTCCTCATCTGTAAGATGGGGAGAACAGATTAGATGACTTCTTAGGTTTTATCCAATTCTAAATCTGTGATCCTGGGAAAGTCTAAGAAAGATGCCTGACACTCAAGGAGGTTAAGTTACCAGTCCACAGTCAAGGAAGTGCCAAGAGGATGCAAGACACAGGTCTTCTTGGCACAAACTCCAGCACTCCATCCATTATACTAGGCAGCTTATTGAACAGATCTTTAAAATTAAATACCTAAAACATACAGTGCACCATGCTATGCTCGGAGAGCCACAGAGATCAAAGAGAGCCTTAAGTGGCAGCTGGCCAAGGTAGATATTTCTTTAGTGGGGGATATTTGAAAGAATCAGAGATTTTGTAAAGAGCTGTGTGATCAATGTTGTGTGTTCAGATTAACCTGGAGAGCATAGAGAGATGGAGTGGAGAAGAGGGATACTGAAAGCACAGACCTCTAGATTTTTGGATGGGCAGGAAGGGAAACAGCCATGTGATTTCAGTGGAATGGGGAGTTCCTGATATGCAAGTTTCATCCACTGGTGTCAGTGGATAGAATATTGGTGAGCCATACCCCTAGAGAGTCACCTAGGGCACTAAGACGTTCTGGATTTCACCTATGATCATAGGGTTAGTGTAAATCAGAGGCAAGACTTGAACCTAGGTCTTGTGGCCATAAGACCACCCTCTGACTGTTAAGATGAGCTGCCTTCATCACATAGCTAGAGTCTTTTTTTTTTAAAATCTCATTTGTTGAAGGGTTTTGCTAGGAATGCCCAATAAAGCCTTTAGGTTCCTAGTTCTTAAACATTAGATCTCACAACTTTACTTGTATATCTTTGGACTTGTGCCCATGCTCCTCCTTCAAGGTTGCCTGTTTTCCAAGCCAGATTCTGTCAGATGCCTGGTTGGGAAAGCAGGGAAAACTCAAGCCCTTTCCTCTCTCTCTTCCCTCACCCTTAACTCTGTAAGACATTCATATCAATAATACCTCGCTGTCTAGTGAAAAGTGATTCTTCTTTATGCAGGTATGAGAGTCCCCTTGTTCCAGCGTTATTCTTCGCATTTAAAAATTTTTATCAGAATTCATTTCCCCTATACGTTTGACTCTTCTTTCAATCCTCTGAAAGTTCCTTTATAATTATCATGCTTCAGAAAGCATGGCTTACCTTTGCATACTCTGGCTGCTTCGAATGGAAATCATTATTCTGGGAACTTGGACTGGACTGCTCTTGTGAAATGTGTATACTATTAGATAACTTGGGGAGTATGTGTGAGTGTGTGACAGAGGAGGGAGGGTGCTGACTCCTAGAACTACATTCTTTCATGTTTTCCCAGACATTTTCATCACTGAAAATAATGTCTCAGCTGGGTTCCTTCCCTTCTCCATTCCTATTACAAATGAATTTTTAGAATGTGGAGTCTAGTGCTTTTTTGTTGGTTGGTTTGTTTAAATGTGGGCTTTGAAGCAAAAAAGAAAAAAAAATCAAAATGAGACTTAGTTAATTCTACAAGAACTAGATTTCCAAAGAGAAACTCCTTCCATCCTTCTTCCCTTCCTTCCTTCCTTCCTTCCTTCCTTCCTTCCTTCCTTCCTTCCTTCCTTCCTTCCTTCCTCCCTTCCTTCCTTCTTTCCCTTCTTTTCTTCCAGCAATATAGAATTGTTGTTTTCCTTTGAAGCAATAATTCATTGTCTGAAAGGGTAAGTTGGGAAATGACTAGATACAATTATAGCTTCTCTCATTAATTCCTGACACTATGTTTTCACAGCCCTTTGTCTCCTAGATTCTAATGCACTGGGCTTTGCCCTCATATTTAGTATATTCCAGGTGGCCAGAGAATACTCCATGTTCTTAGATGTCAGTATTATTATAGTTAGATAAGATAGCTCCTTCTTTTCTTTTGTGAAATTTAATTTTATTATTATTTTTTTTCTGATTAAGGATCATTTATTCTCTCCATTTCTCTTCCTTCTCCCACCCCAATAAATAACAACAAAAAAGAAACAAAGGAAATCCTCATAACCAATATATATACTCCAAACAAAACAAAGTTTAAAAATGGAAATCTCATTCAGGGTGGCCTTTTCTGCTCCTGAATTAATTCACCTATAGTTACATCACAAAGAAACTGATAGTGTGACGGTTCTGGGCTAATTTTCTTTAAGAGAAATAGTTTGAAAAGTTGCCCCAAACACCCCAAGGCACGATGACATGAGTGATGGAACTTAGGAAAGAGAGAAGCAATGGAAAGAAGTCAGATGTGAACACACCCAGGCATGCATTGCAATATAGGCTTCTGGCCATGCAGGGACACTGTCACTCTACAAACAGCAAACCCAAGCCCCAGGATGATGACGACTCCTACTGTATGTATTTGTAATGTAATGTATTTTTCTGATTGAAAATTCTATTGTCTTGTGCAACACCACTGACAATCTCCCCTGTTGCAGTTAATCATTCTGCATTATAAAAATAAGGTACCTTCTAGCAGAAACATTTTGATCTGAGGAACTAAATTTATGATATTTGAAATATGTTACAAATAAACTGAGAACTGATTATCTGGTTTGAATAAGCCAGCAGCTGAACCCCTTTTTAATAGGGCAAACCATATGGATTTTGAGTTGTTTGTTCAAATTTCTGTTTCAATTGTAAAATGGGCTAAGATTGTGGTTTGATCTTAATCTATTTAGTCTGTCTGTTAAATATGTGCCTTATAGGAGAAAATGACATTTGGCAAACACAGTATATCCCAGCATACTCAATTTAGGGGTTAGAATAGAAGATTAGAGGCAAATACCTATAAGTCAAGGGTTCTTCACCTGGGGTCAATGACATTGTTTTAAAAATATTTTGGCAACTATATTTCAATATAATTGTTTTCCTTTTTATTTCTAGGTATTTTTGAAATCTTAATTGTCTTTATTAGCTATTATTTTTAGAGTATTTAATTTTATGCACTCAAAACCAAGACTCTGAGAAGTCTATAGGCTTCAGGAGATTGCCACAGGAGTCCATGATACCCACCAAAGGGGTAAGAATTTCTGGTTAGGCTGGCAGGAAGCCTGCAAGCTGCAGTGAAGCATGCCAGACTGATTTCTCTCAGGGATATCCAAAAAACATACTGCACAATATAAAAAGACCCTGAAATGTCTGCTTATCAGGAAACACACAGGCAGAAGATCTACAGAGGTGTTACACTTCTACTTCATCATAGAATTTTCTACTAATATAAAATTTTGCAACTAGACTACAATCTCCGTGAGACCAAGTATCATTATTCCATCTAAGTCTCAATCAACTCTAAGAAGGGATTTTCCTGAAGTGGTCATGTTATTCTCATCTGAACTGCAGATTTCCATCAGGATAGAAGCTGCTACCATATTTTATACAATTAAACTTTACTAAATTGGGAACTTAAATACATGGGGACACTTCAGGGAATCTCTGTTTGCACTACTGGGACCTGGCTTATTTTATGCCCTTTCTGGGCCAAACACAATTCTTTGCCCAAAGTAGGTGCTCAACAAACTGTTGGTGAATCCATTTAGATCTAAAATCAAATGCTTTTCCTGAGCTGGAGGAACCCTAGACATGATCTTGTCTAGCTCCAGGTCAGTGCATTGAAGAAACCAATGGCTCTGGAATCAGGAAGATCTGAGTTTAAATGTGGCCTCATATATTTACTAGCTATGTGGTCTTGGGCAAGTCATTTAGCCCTGTTTGCCTCAGTTTCCTCATCTGTCAAATGACCTGGAGAAAGAAATGACAAATCACTCCAACATCTTTGCCAAAAGAAATTCCAAATGGGGTCATGAAGAGTCAGAAAAAGCTGAAGTGACTGAATAACAAGCTCAGCACCCTTATTTATCTAAGGATAAAGAAACTGAGACCTAGTGAGGTTAAGAAATTTAGTTAAAGTCACTTAGTGGGCTAGTGGCAGAACCAGGATTGGACTTTGACTTTCCAGCCTCCAAGGCCTAAGTGAGTGATCTCTCTTTTCTGTGTATTTCCAGCAAGAGCATGTTTAGAAAATGTATTGCTTTGTCCAAATTGAAACCTCAGAGTGGAAAGACATCCACAAATGATCAAATGGCTAGCATGGATTGCTTCTGCTGGAATGTCTAAAATGAAGATTCGTTTCAAATTTGGCATTCATTGATAAGCACTAGGGAGAATCAGCATGCAGGTGTCACAAGGGTCTATGTTCAGGGAACCTTGAGAATATTGGGACTGACAGCAGAGGTGAACAGGAGAATTTCTCATTATTGAGGTGAATGCTTTGCTATATACCTTAATTGCTCCTCAGTTGTACTCTACTGAATATTTTATGCATGAATAACTTTCAGATTTGGAAACCTGAATTATTAGGCTCTCGTTTAAAAAAAACAAAACAAAACAAAAAAGCCCTAACAAAGTAAAATACTATATAGATAAGAATTCAATTTAAAAAGATAACACTGGGTCAGATATGGGTCAGCCAGTTCAGCTGTGGCTGGAGTCTGAGACTGTGGCAATCCAAGAGCTAGATGTGTTGATATTACAATGGATTGCTGGCAAAGGGGCTTAGAAATTCCCCAGTAAGCCAACTAAACCTAACCATCAATCTTTGTGGATAAAGCCAAAGATCAAAACACTTTGAAAGAGCAAAGTGGTTTCCAAAAGGGGAAAAAAGGATAATTGTTTTAGATAAATGGCAATAAATTTCCAAATTTGGCAGATAAAAGAAGGTCTGCATGTTCCTCTGGTTCAACTTTTGGAACTATTTCATAAATAAAAAGAAGACTAGAAAAATGAAGTTAGAGAATAATGCCCTCAAAAGTGGTTAGGGGATGAGAGAATTAGAAATACTGATGTGAAATTCCCATTCCATAGAGACTAGATCATAGATTTAGAACTGGAAAGAACCACAGAGGTCATCTAGATAACCCTTTCAGTTACAGATGAGGAAACTGAGTCCCATTGAGGTTAAGTAACTTCCCCAAGCAGTAAATTGGGAAGGGTGGGATTTGAGCTTAGATCTTCTGACTCTAAAATGAGTGCTCTTACTAAGAAAGCCTGGCTGAATTAGATTAATTAAAGATCAACATGAATTATAGAATATTTTAATAAAAAACAATGTTATCATTTCAAATACAAATATAATGAGAATTGGGTTACCTGGACTCTTACAAATACTACTTCTAGGATGAAAGATAAAATATTTCACATTCTTGCTCAACCTCTCTTTCCAGCCCTATGGGGGCATGACTTCCCTTCCTGAATAGTATTATTTCATCCTTCCACATGACATTCCATCTCAGTGCCCTCGTACTGGCTGCCTCCCATGTCTGGGATTTACTCAATCCTTACCTTCATCTTACAGAATGCATCTCTTTCTTTAAGATGCAGTTTAAAAACCATCTTCTGCATAAAATCTTCCCTGATCCATCTGACCAACTTCCACTACCCTCTGAAAACATCTTGCATCCAGCTTTTTTGTATTTATTCACTTTATCTTTTATATATTTATTTGTGTACACGTTGTCTCCTCCATTAGTAAGTAGTAGTAGAAAGATTATGAGGATTGTTTCATTATGTGTATCCATATCTCAAGTGCCTAACCATGCCTGGCACATAGTAGGGATCAATATATGCTTGCTCAGTGATTTGTTGAAAAGTTTGTTTATATTTGTTGGGAGAAGACAATGTGTATTTAATATAGAAACACACATGATGAATACGTGATTATTTTGATAAGGAGATAACAGCATCTGGGACATCAGAAAAGGTCTTATATAGGAGGTGGCTTCTGAGTTGACCTTTGAAGAAATTAGGCATTTTTAGAGGCAAAAATGAGAGGAAAATGCACCCTAAGCACAGGACACAGCTTATTCAAAGGTCCAGAGACAGGAGACAGAATGCTAATATGTGAGGAACAGCAGCAAGACAAGTTTGGATCAACCACAAAGTGTTTGAAGAAGAGTAATGGAAAGGTAGCTCAAAACCAGATTGAGAAAGGCTTTAAAAGAGAAGTAGCAAGGAATGTGAGTTTTATCCTAGAGATAATGTTACTAGAGAGCTACTGATAAGGGGAGGAACATGGTCAGAATTGTGATTTAATAATATCACTTTGCCAACTGCGTGAAGGATGAATTGCAATGGGAGGAGATGAAGCAGAGCAACTAATTTGGAGACCATTGCAGTACTTCAGAAGAGTGCCAAGAAGCCTGAATTAAGGCAATGGCTGAGTAAGTGAAGAAAAGACAGGGGATATGAGATCCTTTTGAGGCAGAACCAACAAATCTGGGTAACTGATTTGGACATGTGGACTGATGGAGGGAGATATATTGAAGATGACTCCAAGGTTTCAAACCTGGGTTGACTAAAAAGACAGCAATACCCATCTGGAAATATCGAAGTTCAAAAAAATGAATGGGTTTAAGAGGAAAAGATAATGAAATCTACTTTAGACATACTGAGTTTGAGATGCCTACAGGATACATCTAGATGCCTAGCTAGAGGTTTCAGATAGACAGCTGGATTTCAAGCTGCTTTTAATAAAACTTTCATTGAATCAGACCTCAAAGAATAATAGATATAGACCAAGAACTTTGGGGCTAATGTTAGACTGTTGAACTCTCTTGGTATGTTTTTGTAAATTGGGCTTGCTCAGTGATCATGCACTAGTACTTAATTCTTTAATTAACTTAATTAATACTTAATACTAAAGCTTATTCTGCTTTGAAGGCTCCCCAGGACTACCTGGATTGAATGGCTTACCTGGACTCAAAGGTCAGAAAGGATCAAAGGGTAGTTCAGGTAAGGAAAAAACTCTGTAATTATAAGAAACATAGAGCAATACCCTGTATTTGAAGTGTATCAAATTTAATTCAATGAGTTTATATTAAACAACTGTTTTAGCCAAAGCAGTATGCTAGATGTGTGGATACAAAGACATGAAATTGTCCATTATTAGGCTAAATAGCATAATGGCTTAAATTATTCACATTATCACGTTAGAAATAATTAGAGGGGAATATTGTAAATGACCTGCATGGAGTATTTTTTTAAATGCTATTTAACAAAAGATGGGTGTGTAGTTAGCCATGATTTGGGGAAAGTTTAGCCCAACTCCAAGCATTATCATTAGAACCTCCTTGAGAATGGTTTCCTACCACAAGTGCTCAACATAAAATTATTAAAGTAAAATCATATTTCAAAATTCCATGAACAACAGATAAATGGGAGTTTTTTTTGCCTTGAAATAAAACAACTATTTTAAGAGGTCATATAGGTCCATTTAGAGCCTTCGGAACCTGTTCCTTTTTATCCCCAGCAGTAGCAATGACTGCTGTTGGCATCCCTGAAGAAGTTTCTGTGCTTCAGTATGAGACATGCAAGCACACACCCAAACACATGTGTTGGTACAGGCTGTGACAAAACTCATTGTAAGCACTTGTGTTTCAGTTTGTTCCATTATTCTACAGTTCTGCTTTTGATCACCTGAAAAAATGTATTTCCTTTAAAAAAAGGCAATAACCTAAAGTCAAACAAGTAGTGATTGCTGAGACCAGGCTTAGAGATTTGAATCACTATAGAAAGGGAGGCCATCACACTGTTACCATGTGTGACTCTGTTGCTCACTCTCATCCATTAACATATATAGCTCTCCCTTATTGTTTGATAAAGTTCATATCCTTCTGAAAAAAATTCTTTTAGGCCTGCTAAGGTTCCACTGGATGGACTGATGGTATGTGTTGAATTTGAATGCTCCTTTGCCCTCACTAATATAAACATTTTACTTCTATGTCTAAATATGTCTCATTTGTTTTCACAATAGGGTATGCATAAGCATAATGAGGAATGAGAGGCAAGATGGTGGATTGGATAGGGAGCCTTTAGTTCTGGTCCTTCTTCTGACACATAGTAATTGGCCACACAATCCTGGATAAATCTCTCTACTTTTCACTGTCCCAGACAACCCTTCTAAGATCTAAGTTGCAAAGTGCTAAACTCCTTTGGTAGATAGAATTTTCAGTAGATGGCATTTTCCCTGGAGACTCCTAGACCCCTAAAGTGAAATCCCATAATGAAGAACAAGAGTCTGAGAGAATGAACTGAGAAGACTCAATTAATCAACAAACACTTGTTCAGTGACTACTATATCCCAGGCACAGGAAAGTCAAGGATGAAAGTGAAAACAGTATCTCTTCTTAAAAGAGCTTAAAGTCTAGCAGGAAGAAACAACGTATATGTGATGATGATGATAATATGGTGCTAATGATGGTAAGGATGATGATGGCAGTCATGATGGTGCTGCTACTTACTGGTGGTGATGATGAGGATGTTGGTGTTGATGATGGTGGTAATGATTATGGTGATGAGGGTGGTAAGTATGATGATGGTGATGATGAGGATGGAGATGGTGATGATGGTGAGGATGATGTTGATGGTAATGATAGTGAGGTGAGGATGATGATGGTGATGGTGATAATGATGATGATGGTGATGGTGATGTTGATGGTGATGGTGATGGTAATGGTAATGTTGAGGATAGTGATGGTGAGGATGGTAATGACTATATTGATGGTAATAGTTAACGTTTATGTAGCACCTTCTATGTATCAGGCACTGGGCTAAGTGCTTTCCAGATATCTTACTTTATCCTTACAACACTGGTAATGATATAGATAAAACAGATATAAGATGATTTGGGGGAGGGGATGTGAGGAGAAGCCTTCTGGAGAAGTGACACATAATTATGCAAGGCCTTAAAGGAAGCAAGTGATTCTGAAAGAAGGCAATGAGAAGGAAGAGTTTTCCAAGGCTACGAGATGGTCATTGGGAAAGTATGAGGTCAGGTGAAGGAGAACCATATAGGAGGGGTAGCAAGGAGGCTGTGTAAACCACAGGGTGTACATGGAGGGTAAGATCAAGTAAAGAGGGACACAGCTTGTGAAGGACTTCAAATGTCAAACAGGAGAGTTTCTATTTGGTTTTGGAGGTAATAAGGAACTACTGGAGTTTATTTAAGATCTAGCTCTTGACTCTCTGGGCATGTCAGTAATTTTGTCTGGTTTGTTTCTGTCTCTGTTTCCTTCGCCTCTGTTTCCTCCCTTTTCCCTCTCCCTCACTTTCTATTTCTTTCTCTCTCCCATTTTCCTTCTTTGTCTCACTTTCCTCTTTGTCCCTCTCTCCTACCCTTTCTCTCTCTCTTTCTCTATCTGCATCTCTCCTCTTTCTCTCCCCTCTTGCCTCTCTCTGTTTCTTTATTTCTCTTCTCTCTCTATTTCCCTTTCTCCCTCCCTTTTCCTGTCTCTATCTCTCTCTTCCTCCTTCTGTCTCTGTCTCTACATACATACAGATATGTGTATATTTATGTATTTATTCAGCTACAGTTTGACTTTCTGGGTATCATAAGACACAAACCATCTAGGATCACAGGGGGAAATAACCTTCTCTTACAGAGGTGATAATATTGTATTTGTGTCATTTTTTTTCTGTATAAAGGCTTAAATGAGATTGGCCCACCAGGCCAAATGGGACTGCCCGGACTAAAAGGGAAGAAAGGGGAACCTGGAGCACCTGGAGCTTCTTGTCCAGGTTTTCCTGGAGAAAGAGGTCCCTTGGGTCCCCCAGGTAAGATTCACCATTGATTCTGTCTCTCCCTCTCTGTTTCTCCCTCCCTTCCTCCCTCCCCCTTCTTATTCCCCTCCCCCAAAATGCCAAATATTCTATTGGGTTAGAATTTTAACATTTTGACATAAAATCTACCTCCACAGGGATTCCAGGACTGCCTGGACTACCTGGTCCTGTGGGAAAAACTCCTGAGGATGAAATTCTTCCTCCTGGTCCTTTGGGAGATCAAGGCTTCCCTGGCCCAGATGGACCAAGAGGTATCAACAGAACTATATGGACTCAGATGTGAATACTAATCCCATCTCAAGTTATTAAGTGCTTGTCTGCTTATTACTTTCTAACGGCAGCAAGATACTTGCATGTACAGTATTGTAGCCCTTGTGTCAGAAATCTAGGCTGTAAAGTTACCAGATATGATCCGCAGAAGGCTTAGACCTCCTACTTCAAAAACCTGGGAGAACATATATTGTATCCCCCTCTCCTTCCAGGTACTGCAGCTGATTCCCCAATCTTTGGTGCTTAGTTTATAATATCACAGCCTTGCACCTTATTGAAAGGAGGGTAACAAAACAGAAATCTTTGAGCATGTGACAATTCATCAGAAAGATGTATATAAATCCCCAGAATTTCCTATGATCCCAATTCTGAAGGCAGTCACTTCAATCTGAGACTTTGCCTCAAAAATTATTTTGGGCCTGAAGAGAAAGGCTGGGTAGGTTGGTGAGGGGTGTCAGTTGTTTAGTTGTTTTCTTTCTCCATCACTCCAAACCCTAATCATCTTCCTATTTTCATGGCTCTGAAGCACACAGGCTTCCTGTTCATAGGACCATAGACCTAGGTCTAGAAGGGATTTCTGATCTAATCTGATCCTCTCACTTTCATCTAAAGATATTAAGTTTCAGGGAAGATAAGTGGTTTGCATAAGGCCACATACACAAATTCTATCAGGGGTACAATTCAAGTCCATGCCTTCTGACTACAGAAGAAAGGGTCTACACCATAGATTTTGAGGGGTTTTGGAGAGATTTTGGAGCATGTTACTCCTTTGGGATTGATGAGGGTGGGAGGAGGACCAGCCTCCATTCTACACTAGCTATGGAATCCAAGAATTTAGAACTGGAGTGTCTTCAGAGATTATTTAATACAACTTTCTCAACTGACAGATGAGGATACTAGGGCCCAGAGAGGTATAACTTATGAAGATCTTATTATTAACTAGTAGCAAAGTTGGAAATAATGATGATGATGATGATGATGATGATGATAAATAATAGTATTTATGTGGTCTTTTAAGGTTTACAAAATTAAAACTTTTCATTTTATCTTCAAAACAACCCTGGGTGGTAGATGCTATTTTTATTCCCATTTTACAGATGAGAAACCATGAGCAAATTAAGGTTATATGACCTGCCCAGGTTCAATAAATCAATTGATAAATATTTATTAAGCATTTACTTTGTGAAAGGCACTGTGCTAAGCATTGGAGATATGAAATGAAAGATGGCTCCTTCCCTCAAGAAGCTTACAACCTAATGGAGGAGAGAACATGCAAACAAATATATTCAAATTAAGCTATGTTCATGATAAATAGGAGGTAATTAACAGAGGGAAGGCACTAGAATTAAGATGAGTTGGGAAAGAATCACAGCGCTAGTAAGTATTGGAGGTCAGATTAGAACTCAAGTTTTCCTGGATTCAGGGTCCAGTATACTATTCACTGTAACATCTAGCTGCCAAATTAATCAAAATAGGACCTAATTCTCCTTGTGCCCAATTTCAATGCTCTTTCTATTATTCATAAGACTCTGTATCCATATGTATGTAGGTATGTATCTACAACAAGAGGCAGGATAGAATAGTAGATAGGAAGCTTTTCTCTAAGTTCAGTTCCCACCTTTGACACATCCTGGTTGTGTGAACCTGGGCAAGTCATTTAACTTTTCAGTGTTCCAAGCAATTCTCTAAAACAATAAGTTGTGGTATTCAATCTAGATCTTCTCACATCATTTTGTATCAGTTCATACAAGTCTTCCCAGTTTTCTCTGAAACTATCGTCTTCTGAATATGCTTTAGAAATGAAAGGATCAGTTTTACTGCTTACATTTCATAATGATAAAAACTCAAAAGGAAGAAATTAATTTGCTGCATGTCAGCTGCTAATCAGGAATAGAGAGTGGATAAGTGGCACAGCAGAAAGAGTTCTCGGCCTGAAGTCAGGAAGACACATCTTCATAAGTTTAAGTCTGGCCTCATACACTTGTGACTGTGGGAAAGTCATTAAACCCTGTTTGTCTCATCTGTAAACTGAGCTAGAGAAGTAAATAGAAAACCACTCCAGTATCTTTGCCAAGAAAACCCCAAATGGGGTCACCAAGAGTCTGACATGACTAAACAACAGCAATCAGGAATAGATTTTGGGTTGAAATTCCCCAAATTTTGCCATATGTTTTTAGATTTGAGTAGAAAAATGAGGAGTTGGATGCTCATTCTCAGAAGCTTTTTGGAGTATATTATATCAGTCCTAGGGCAATGGGACCACAATCCATACCAAATTCAAAGAATGTTTATTTCAAAATTAAAGACTGTGAGGGTGAAGGAGTCTTTGGTTAGGCTTATATCACTTAAACACTATAAAAACATTTTCTTAACCATTTTATCAATCACAATGAAGTGTAGAAAAACTCTTTCACTGACAGTATAAGAACTTTACTAAACTAACTCCTTTTTCCTCTTGCTCAAAGTTCATCAAATTAATTTCCTTAAGATTTTATTTATCAATTTATCTATTTATCAAACTGTTGTTTTTTAATTGGTTCAAAGAACTTTTTGCTTATTTCCATTGTCCAGGTCCACCAGGACCACCAGGCCCTCCAGGGAGGTTTGGTCTTCTGAAAGGAGATCCAGGCGATCATGGTCAACCAGGTATACCAGGACCACCAGGTCCACCAGGACCTCCAGGAACCAAAGGCTTTCCAGGATGTGAAGGAAAAGATGGCCAGAAAGGTATGGATAAAAGTTACACTTTATCTATAACTGTTTAAGTTATTTTCATTTTTATTGATTTAATTAATTTAAATATTTATCATTAAATTTTTAAATTAAAATATTAAATTGGAATTAAATTAAATTATTAAATTAAATGTTTAAATACTTTAGCAATTGTCTAATAAGTCCTTAAATTGTAGAGCATGTGCCATGTTGTATTAGTAGGGGGAATTTTCTGTATCAACGAAATCACAAACCTATGTTACCCTCCCCAAAAAAGCTTTTCAATTGTTCTCTTCAGTGCCCAAAGTATATATATATATACTTGAAGACTGAGCTAAGGCTTTGGGCCTTTTGTTATATGTTAACTAAAGGAATTCTGAGAAAGTATTGCCATTGATTGTATTAGAAGCTGGAAGAACCAACTCTAACGGAAAACGAGACATGTTTATATATTGAATTTGTGTTTTAAAGCTATTGTCATTTATTATAGTTTCTAAAAAACATCATGCATTATGTTCATTTGGCTACTGTTTTTTCCCCCATCGTTTAAGGTTATATAATATTTATTTCTTTTTCTGATTACTTCAATTCTGGTATTTCAGAAACTTCTGGCTACTCACATTTCATTAAATTATTAGAAATGGAACTCATCATCTCTATTTTATGACTACAACTAAAAGAGAGGTGAAATAACTTAACCAAAATTATAATTAATTAGTCTAGAGCCAGTACTAAAACCCAGGTCTTAGGATTCTTAGTCTAATGCACCAAAGCTCAAATATTACTCGAATGGGGAAAGAATTAATATAGTTTACAGGAGTTAAGTTCTTCAGAATTTCTGATTACTCTCAGGAATTCATTCATTGGCAGAATGGGCCTCAAACCACATTTTGACTATTGACACTAGCCCAGTATCACTAGTAAATATCTACATGCTGAAAAAATGTATAATCATTGGAAATAATTTAATACCCCAATGTATTGGAAAATGATATGGATATTTTCTCTAAAGACAATTTTATCCATTCTTCTTAATCCTGTGAAGCCTTCATCCATGTCTCTATTAAGAGTATTCTTTACATTCTGTTTACATTGTGTGGATGCCAGTGGAACCCATGGGTTGTCCATCAGTCACTCCTAATCTCTTCCTACATGACCAGCCCCTAGTTTTGTTTTGGTTTTTTTGGCCATACATCTTTTTAGTATAGAAATCAAAGAAACCAATTCATTATAGAAAACATTCTAGAAAATCAATTAAAAGTTTAAATTTAAAGATTGAATCAATTATAAAACCTTTTTTAAAATTCTATAAAATCCATTTTTTTCCAAAAAATCAACTTTTTGGAGTTTCTTGAGGGAAAGAAATGAGGCATTATAATTATTCAATTTAATTTAATATAATTAATTCAATTTGATATTTAGTGGGAGACTTTTTCTAAAATAGATTCATTGGAAGGGATGCAGAGATGAATTGGGCATGATTCCTACCCAGGAAGTGCTTAAATAAGGAAGATAAAGAAAAATACTCAAATCATAATATGAAGCAAAAGCAGAAAGGTAGAATTACCATAGTAGTGGAATCTAGAGGACTCTACAACTGACTGACATATTCTATTAAAGAATAGTAACACCGTATACTCTGAGTTGGATAAATATATATTTTTTAAAGATCACTCAACTACAAATATGAATAATATGGAAATAGGTTTTGAGCAATAATACATGTATAATCCAGTGGAATTGTTTGTCAGTTCCAGGAGGTGGGAGGGAAGAGGGGAGGGAGAGAAAATGAATTATGTAACCATGGAAAAATATTCTTAATTAGTTAATTACATTTTTTTCAACCCTTAACCTTCCATTATAGATACAATACTGAGTATCAGTGCCAAGACAGAAGAGAAGTCGAGGCTAGGCAATGGGGGTTGAGTGGCTTGCCCAGGGTCACACACCTAGGAAGTATCTGAGTTTAGATTTGAACCCAGGAACTTCCATCTCTGGACCTAGATCTCAGTCCACTAAGCCACCTAAATTTCCCCTGAATAATTATTTATGCAGAATTCCTATAACAAAAAAAATCTTTCTTGAGCTGTTGTTGCATTATACAATTTGAATGTGTTCTATTTTTATATAAATATTCTATTTTTGTATAATTTTTATGTATGTTTAAAATCACTGCATAAGAGTAGCCTCCTAAAGTTAACCGAACATTTACACCACTTCCATGATGCCAGGAACACTGATTTCACAGATTTCTTAGAGCACCATTGTCTGTAAAAATCTAAAGATGCTTTTTGTGATCATCAATCCACAAACACATCTTCCATCTTGCCCTTGTTAGGTCCTCATTCCTTCCCTTTGCTCCTATTCTTTGAATGTCTTTGGAGAAAGACTTAGGAACATAATGGTCTTGCTGTTTAGATTATTTTGTTAAGTCATTTCAGTCGTGCCTGAATTTTATTTCTCTCATTTGATTTGGAATGGTTAATTGTCCCATTTCTTATAGGGCAGATGGGGTACCCGGGGCCCCCTGGCCCCCCTGGATTTCCTGGCCCCCCTGGAAATAAAGGCTTGCAAGGACCCCCTGGGAGACCTGGTCCCCTCGGTCCTCCAGGTAATTCCCATAATAATGTCCATTTGTTTCCAGGGAACAGTTCCAAAGTAGAGACTTCTGTTTAAACATTTATGATAATATTGTCCATCAGAATAGTTTCTTATTCTAAAATCACTAGCAAATGAATTAAACGTCTAGGGAATGATGTCTTTTCTGGTTATAAGAATTACATTTCACGTTAAGCTCCCTAACTAATCCTCATGCCTAGGATACTCAAGTATTTACAAATATCCAACTGCTAGGATTTTCCTCTCAGATTACCTTCCATCACTTTTGTCTATAACTTGGAAATATAGAATTATTGGAATTATTTGCATGTAGTCTTCCCCATTAAATATGAGCTCCTGGAGAAAGCCCATAGAGTAAGCTTGTTGGCTCATTGATTTGAGCATCATTCAAAGATGAAATCCATTAAATTCAACACAAGTTTATTTAACGATTACTATTGGCCAATATACTGTGCGAGACTTGACATATTTAAAAATGAACAATTATAAAATTCCTATTTCCAAAGAGTCTACCATTCACAGGGCTAAAGAATATGGGGGTGGTAAGATATAGCATGTACATAAATATCATGCAAAAAAAAGTTTGAGAGGAGTAAAGGAGAAGTCTAGACAAAGTGCCCTAGGAAGATTTAATAGGAGCAAATACTTTTGGCTCTGGTAGACTGGGGAAGGCTTCAGGAACCAAACTGCCCCTGAGAAGAATCTGGAGGGAATAGAAAGATTTCAGCAATCAAAGATAAGTAAGGAGAGCTTTCTGGGCTTAGAGAGTTGGCCTGCACCAATTCACAGTGATAGCAGACATCATATACAATAAAGGAGATTCTTAAATAAAACATGTGTATATAATTTGAGTGGTAATGTTACATTTTAAATACTTTTTAATATATTTATTTAAAATTAGCTTATATTTTTAGCATAAAGGTTTACCTCTTCTAAGATAGACACTTTGATGAATTTTATAATTATTCATTGCTTTTGAATATTTTAATAATGTTTCCCACCCTGTCTCTCTGCCGCTTTTCTAGCTTTTCTTTGTTTAGGGGTTTTGAGGAATGTTTGGGAATAAAGCACATTTGTACTCCTTAAAGGAACTGAAATAGTTTGGACCATGGGATCAGAAAAAAAAAAAAAAAAACAGGGCAACATGGAAGGCACACTTGAGATCTCTAGAAAAACCATGTCTCAAAACTAGTCATTTCTGGTCCTTGAAGTTTGTTTTTTGAGAATTTTTTTTTGAGACTTCTGAGAATTCCTATTCAATTTATAATACTCACCAGCCTTGGAAAACATGCTAGACCCCTTAATGACTTCTCCTGCATGTTTGTAATGAATGTTTCCTTAGACTTTAAAACATATATATATGTATATATATATATATAACTAAATATTTTATTTTATAATAAACATAAATAAAATAATATAATAATAGTATTCATAATAGTATTAATATATTATATTAGTATATATAATAATTTAATAATAATATTGTGTTATTATATAATGATATAACATATAATATAATTATAAATAGATAAAATAAAACAAAAATATATGCATAAGTAGATATAGCAAATACATATGTGCATATATTATGTATAATTTATAATATAAATTTGTTTATATAGGGATATATTCTAGGGTATATAATATATAAATATATGATGGTATGTATTAATGTAAATCATGTAGATATAAAAATGTGTGTCTACACACACACGCACACATACTGCATCACATATAAAGTTTAGCAAATGAATCTAGGATTATCGGTGAGTGCAGGTCAGTCCAGTTACACGGGACACAGAGCAAACAACCTAGAAACCCTGTTCACAAGAATTCCACTTCCCAAATTTTCATTCGTTTTGGACCCCTTTGTTAGTTAAAGGACTTTTAATGACTGACAATAACATTTCTTTCTTCAGTTAAATGATATAGTCAGTGTGCTGTCTTTTGTCATTAAGTGGTCCCAAATGGTAGATTCTCAAACAAGTTCTTGGATGTTTGTTGCTACGAGTTCTAATTTGTGAATCTAAAATCTCTTTCATGATGCACGAAAACGTCCCGCACGGTCTGGGTGGTGATGCTTGACTCCTGCAGGTTGCCGAGGTGAGCAGTGCTCTGCGTGGGGCGTACTTCATTTCTTGGTTTTCTAGTTTCTCTAGTTTTCTCAGTCTGTCTTCATTCTGTACTGCAGAAGGTAAACTCGAAGGTTTCATCTTTGTTGAGGAGTTGTTGTCATTATAACAGACTTTAATGCAATTTCATTCTAGTTACAGATATAGCAACCATATATTATAATGTCATCACATAGAATCTCACTATATAGGTTGTCAAGTGAGCAGAGAGATACATCCAGCTTATAGCATTTTGAGTGAGAATTATGAGTAAAGTTTGGAGCCAAATTCTACCTTACATGTCAGTGGAATTTCCTGTTATAGTCTCTTCAATAGAAATAACCAGAGCAGCTCTAAAATAAGCAGCATCAACAATTTGGAAAGATTATCCTTTAAGTCCTTATAAGGAAATATGACAAAATTTTCCTCTCCAATTATTTAATTTGTGAACCCTGTTAAGTTCCTTAGTATTTTAAAACTTCCCATTATTCTTTTCTGTACATTTATTCACTTTATACCTTATAAAGACAAAGATAAATTTTTTAAAAATATCCCTCAAGTATCCTTAACTCCTCTAATAGAATATTTCTCTACAAAAGAAAAGTAAAATATAATGTTTGTGTTGGTTTTAGATAGTCACGTCATTATTAGCCACAGTGATATCTCCCTGCCCTCTATGTACTCACAAGGCAAATATGAAATGTTTACATGTGCATTTCTCAAATTAACTATCATGGAAAAGACCCAGAGTGTAAACCATCTGTCCAAACCACATAAAAGCACAATCTGCTTGTATTATTTGTGGTGAAAGATTGTACCACATTTTACAAGGGGTTAAATTTCTATCTTTCCTTGAAGACTGGCAGGCTTTCAGGAGTTTCCTTGGTATTTGACCATTAGACTCACAAACTGGAGGCCATTCTCCACAGTTCTATTAAACATTTTATGCCTTGAAGATTTTTGGACAAAGTGTGACTTTGGAAAATACTCAGCCTCAAAGGAGACCTAAGAAATGTGTTTAAGTGCAATGTTTATGTGCCATGTTTGGAGGAGCAAAGCTTTAGAGCTGAAAGGAAATTTAGGGGTTCCCTAGTCCAACCCCTCCCTTCTTTTCCTTCCTTCCTTCTTTCCTTCCTTCCTTCTTTCCTTCCTTCCTTCCTTCCTTCCTTCCTTCCTTCCTTTCCTTCCTTCCTTCCTTCCTTCCTTCCTTCCTTCCTT
>NC_058132.1:625102117-625109166 GCF_016433145.1 Gracilinanus agilis | reverse complement strand
CCTTCCTTCCTTCCTTCCTTCCTCCCTCCCTTCCTCTCTTCCTTCCTCCCTCCCTCTCCTTATCTTGCCCAGGCTGAAAGTTGAGTGGCCACTTAAGAGCTTGATACTATTACTGATTGGTACTAAAGCTTCAATCTGCTGTTTCCAATCTGGACAATTTCAATTTTCCATAGTCAGCCTGGTCCCCCAATTCCTAAGGGCTCACCAGATTGGTACTAGATTTAGTACAGATATCCAATCAGCATTAGTTTTACTGCAGCTAAGAATCCCTAAAACTCAAGCAATCTACTAACCCCAGCCTCCCTGGTAGTTTGGATCATAAACATTTGCCCCTATACCTGATCTCTCTCTTTAATTTTAATAATAATTATAGTCATCCTGATAATGTCTGGATAATAATGTCACCTCACATTTGTGCTACACTTTCCAGAAGAGTTTTCAAATCCCTCTCTGATCTTTGATTTTCACAATGACCCTAAGAAGTAAGCAAAGTAGACACTACTCTCATTTTGTGATTTAGGAAACTTGAAGAAGGTCAATGAGTTCCCAAGATCACTCAATCAATAATGGCTAGTGATGGGATTATAACCTAGGTCTTCCGATTCTTGAGCCAGTAATCTTTTCATGGTCACCTTGCCATATACTCTCTTAGAAAGTAACTATTGATTGTCCTAACAATAAAGACTGAATATCCAATTTACTGCAAAACCAATGGATTAAAAAAAAAGATATTTTATGTCAGTATGTGTCATTTAAAGGCCACATACTCTGTGATACATCTCTTTTTCTCAATAAATTGGTTCTATTTTAATCTGTCTAAAAAACAGTCATTCTTCAAAACAATGCACAACAAAAACATAGAGAGAGCTACAGAGATAGCTCTATGCATATGTCTATATTTGTATGTATCTATCCCTAGTTCTCATCAACATTTTTATCTCTTAGGAAACTATGAAGTGGTAGAATGAGACCTTAAAAAAAATTCTAAATGTAACGGAAAAGAAAGATATTGAGCCTTGAGAGATCTTGAAATTCTCACCCATCAGAATAAATTAAACCATGAAGACACAGCAGATTCAATTTTACAGTAATGCATTAAGAAGATATTTGAGCCCAGCTTCAGGGGCTAGCCAGATTCTCCCCTGCTGTCTCTTGCAGCTGGCGCCACATTGAAAAGTGGGGAGCACTTGGGCATGCTTTGAGGATCGCCAAGAACTTGTAGCCCTAGAGTCTCCCCCTCCATGAAATGCTTCATACGTCTAAATCAATTAGGCAGGCGTGTCCTACATGATATGTGGAATGTGCTCATTAAATTAAAACATGATATCAGTGATTCACTCATTGATAACTAGACAGTGAAGAGTGCTTGTCCATTTAGATGTGGTTTTAAGAGAGAATTTCCCTCCCATGTTTCAGGTGAACCTGGCCCACCTGCAGATACTTCTTCATGCCCCAAAATCCCAGGGCTTCCGGGAGTTCCGGGTCCAAGAGGACCAGAAGGGAAGATGGGACCTCCAGGGCAACGAGGTCCGCCAGGCTCCCCAGGTA
Organism: Gracilinanus agilis; assembly: GCF_016433145.1. Taxonomy (NCBI): domain Eukaryota; kingdom Metazoa; phylum Chordata; class Mammalia; order Didelphimorphia; family Didelphidae; genus Gracilinanus; species Gracilinanus agilis. Next base: position 625,107,618 of record NC_058132.1, on the reverse strand, counting down.
TCACTGATTCAAAGAGTTACCGTAATTGTGTTATATCATTCAGAAATGGGGAAACAAAGGGATTCAGTTTTGAAATCATCATAGGAGGAGGCAGCTTGGTGGTCCAGTGGATAGAATACTGGACTTAGAGTCAAGAAGACCAAAATTCAAATCCCCCTTCAAATGCTTGCCAGATCTCTAATCTTGGGAGACTCATTTCACGCCTGTTTGCCTTGGTTTCTCCATGTGTAAAAAGGAGATAAGAGCACCTGCCTCACAGATTTATAGGCGACAAATGAAATGGAATATGTAAATCCGTTGTAAGCCATAAAGTGCTACTTAGGGTCATAGATTTAGAACCAGGAAGGATGTAAAGGCCATGGACTCCATCCTTTTGTTTTACTGATGAGTGTGCTTACTGGGTGCCCAGTCAGGAAGATCCCATTACAGATCTAGCCTCGGAACCTGGGCAGATTGCTTAACCTCTGCCTCATCTATAGAATGGGGATAATAATAGCCCCTACTTGGCAGAGATGCTATAAGGATCAAATGAGCTGATGCCTGGCACAGAGTAGGCTCTATATAAATATTCCTATTATTATCATTATTATTATTACCCGGGCTCACAAAGCTAGTGAATGTTTGAGGTAGGATTTGAACTTGTGTCTTCCTGCCTCCTTGCTAACTGTTCCTCCCAGTGAACCACCCAAACTTCAAGTCTGGTGCTCCATCACTTGTTATTATTATGAGTTACATGTACTCCCTTATGGCCTCTCTTCTCTTCTTATTTTGAACTAATATTTAAATCTGTTATTGTTGTTTAAACTATCAAATGTTCAAATAAAATCTCTACAACTAGAATTGAACTCAAGAATAAAAACTATTCATTTCTTAAATACTACTGCATCCACCAGAGCCCGCAGCATTGTGCTTTACACACAGAGGGGACTCTACATAGCTGTTGATTTGATTTTTAGGGAAGGAAAACATTGCAATAGATTTTAAAATTCATTTTTAAAAACAATCAAGGAGGTATGGAATAGACAAATAGCAGTGAGAATGGATGAGGAAGGAGATTTAATTCAACTTCATTTAACATGCATTTAAGGGCCCACAATAGAAAAGTTAGGTACCAGAGGTACAAAGACAGAAAAACAAAAATTCTAAACACCCCTGCCCTCAAGGAGCCTGCCTACTGGGGAAGAGGAATTTAAGGCTGAATGATTTTCATTTCTGGTTTTCAATCCTGTCCTAGAATTTAAGGGCAGAAGAGAGTGGGCTGTGTATTAAATAAGATGTTTCAGTGTTGAGCAAAGAATACACACACACACACACACACACACACACACACACTGACATAATCTGAATTTTGTAAAATAGATGTTTCCATTATAGTTTCTCCCTTCATCACAAAGCTCAATAATTCCTCCAAGGGTATCATCTCCCAAGTGGTACTGCTTGCCTTAATTTCCTTCTGCCTCACAGAGAGGGAGGAAACAATGAGAGAGTTGGAGGTGATTAATTCAGAGGTTCCTGGCCTCCTCAGACTAATTTTCACAGCACAGCCGCCTCCTAATAATCCACGTGTGAATTACCCAAATGGGCACCGAGGCCATTTCCGCTTTGCCTTCCCCTGAAGCACAGCTGTGCCTTTGACTCTATCTGGTCCCAAGCCAACATCATTGGAAGTATAGCTCAGTTCTATACCACCTGTTTCTCTCATCTTCCCACCACCCCAAGTGGCTAAGCTGGGATCATCAGGAGATGCCTTTCTCTGCTGGAACCTCAGCAATATTTGAGAAGTATCCAGTTTCCTTCCATTCATTGGGGCCCTTGGGCTTTACTTATTTATTTATTTATTTTTGCATTTTTCTGCCTTCCCCAAGCTATCCACTCCATGTTGCCCATCCCTGGACAAAGATAATTGGAAGCTTATTAAAGTAGTTTCCTTTTCCAACACATAGCACTGATAATTGAGCCAAAAGTTTTGTTTTTCTTTTCTTGGAATTCTCCTCTCCTTGTAATGTTTTTATTTTGAAGATGAATGGAAAAGTCTTGTAGTCATTGTAATGAGCTATAATCTTTCTCTTTGAGCAGCCCCTATGTTTGGTATATAATTTGCATTTCTCATTTCATTAAGAGAATTTCTGAGGTCCTCTTTCCCCACCCCCTTAATAGATATCATATACGGTGCCTCTAAATCATAACTGCTTTCTCTATATGCTGAAAATACTTAATGCTTTAAAAAATTACATTCACATTCTTGGTTTGTACGGCACCTTTTCCCTTTCCTACCCAAGGAGCAATCTCTTGTAAAAAATAAAAGGGGGAAAAAACAGACAAAATTAACCAACACATCAACTGAGTCTGATAGAGTATTCAATTTTCCATGTCCATAATTCCCCACAACAGCAAAGAAAGGAAGAGTCATTTTCTTTTCTTTTCTCTGGGGCCAAGATTGGTCCTTATAATTATAGTGTTCAATTTCAGGGGTTTTTGTTTGTTTGTTTGTTTTTAATGCCTTTGAAGTATGTACCACCATGGACTTCTTCTTCAAGACTTTGTGATAGAGTGGGAAAGTGAATGGCTCTGGAGTTATAGGATCTGGATTCAAATACCAGATCTTCCATTTGACTGCTCTTGGGCATATCACATGATCTCTTGGCCTCAGTTTCTTCATCTGCAAAATGAAGGAAATGGACCTCCGAGGTCTCTTCTGGCATAAAACTATTTGTCCCTTATAGACAACACTCCTCCCCATCTTCACACATTTGTAATGACTGTTTCCCATGCCTCAAATATACTGCCTCCTCACTTCTATCTCTTAGAACTCCAGATTTCCTTTAAAATTTATTTTAATTGCCATTTATCCCCTTAAAGTCTTTTCCCAATTGACCTACCTGCTAGTCATCCCTACCCCAGCTCCCCAAAGGCCTGATACCTATTTTGAATATTCTTGTATATATTCATGTTCTCTCCCCAATAAAATGTAAGCTCATTGTCTGAATGAAGACTAAAACATAATATATTTCACTTTTGTTCTTTCTCTTCTTCCTTCTTGTTCTCTTTTTCCTCTTCCTCCTCCTCCTTCTCCTCCTTATTTGAGGCCTTTTCCACAAAATTATTACTATGAAAAAGTGTTTTATATGATTGCACATGTAAAATCTATATCAGATTGCTTATCATCTCAGGAAGCCGGTAGAGGTAGAAGGGAGTGAGAGAGGAAGGGTGGGAAGGAGACAGAGAATTTGGAATTCAATATTTGAAAAATGAATATTAAAAATTGTTTTCATATGCAGTTGAGGAAAAATAAAATATTATTGAGGAAAAATAAGCTCCTTAAGGGCAGAGATTGTTTCATTTTTATCCCCCAAGCCTAGTGCACTACTGGTTCATATAATAATGATAGCTAACATTTACAGAGCACTTATTATGTGCCAAACTAAATTTGAATGACTATTTAGAAATCTGTAATTTAGGCATTTTATTCCAAATACTAGTTTTAACTGTAATTTTGATAATAATAATAATATTTATATAACACTTACTATGTGCCAGGCACTACCATTCTACTAACTTTACAATTATTATCCCATTTGATCCTCACAACAACCCTGGGAGTTAGTTGCTATTATTATCCTTTATAGATTAGAAAACTGAAGAAACGCAGAAGAAAAACATTTGCTTGACCACATGGTTCAATGGGGATGTGATTGGGGATTTTGACTCTATTGCAAATATTAATAATATGGAAATGGGTTTATACATGTAAAACCAAGTGGAATTGCTCATTGGCTCTGGGAAGGAAAGAACATGAATCATGTAGCCATGGAAAAATATTCTTAATTAACTTTTTAAAAAAATTAGAAAACTGAGGCAAACAGGGGTTAAGTGACTTTTCCAAGGTCACACAGATAGTGTCTAAGACTAAATTTGAACTTGGTACTCCCAGACTCTGAGCCAAATGCAATAACCCACTGTGCCACCTGGATACCCTTATGTAGTGCCCGGCACATAGTAGGTGATTAATAGTAGTGTAGGTTAGTAGGTGGTTACTTGATTGATCCTGTGGTGCTGTGAACAAGATCCCACTCACCCGATTGTACCTGTGAATTGCCCTTAATTCCCCGGTGGCCAGAGAAGCTGGGGTATCGGTTCCTATGGTGAGGGAATTTGCTCTCATTTTGAACAGAAAGCTGCTTTCGTGTAAGCTTCTCCTGGCAGCCCTGTTTGTTTTTGCCTTTTTTTTTGAGTGAGGCCACTTGACTCTCTCAAAGAAGATAATCGCATGTCACGCAGGATGGTTGCTAAATGTTATTTCACTCTATTGAAAAAACAAAACAAAACAACAACCAACCCATCACAGATCACATCAGTGAAACGTACAGAGCCCAGCATACAACTTGGATGAAGAGGAACCTTTTTTCCTTGTCTCTAAGGCAACATCCTCAGCCTGACAATTTCTTTCTGTCTTTCCCCAAAGGGAACAAAGCCCACATTATAACATCTGGTGTGGGAACTTTTCCCCAACCCCATAGATAATGAGCTCTTCAAACAAATATACCAGAAAGCCCACCTGCTGCATCTGCAATAAAACAGGGAAATATATCAAGCCAGCTCCCCTCTTGAGTCTTCCGGGCTCAGGCACACTGATCCAGAAACATGCATGTTCTCAAGGTACCACAGGTTGGGCAACAGAGAGACATCAGTGCTTGGATGACCTCCAGGGCACCTTTCCTCCACTCTCACCCTCCCAACCTCTCCATCTCAAAGTAAATGGAAATTCTGTATTATGTTAGTGCTGTGAGCACTCTCAGCCAAACTGGCCTCACTTGCTGTTCCCATACACCTTCTGATTCTTTGCCTTTACCCCTAGGTCTGGAATGCCCTCTTTCCTCATCTCCATTTTGGAGAATCTCTAGCTTCCTTTAAGGTTTGACTCAAGCGCTACCTTTACCCTAGTTGTTCTGTCCAGTTCTATTTGCTCAACTTGCCCTTCTCCAAATTAGTTTTTAATTTTTTTCAGAATTACTTTTTATTTACTTTACTAATTTATTTATAAAATTACTTTTTATTTATTTTTGACCAACCTGATCAAGTAAATTATGTACACTTAACTTCATATGTTGTTTATCCCAGGAGAATGTAAACTTCTTGAGGGCAGGGATATTTGCATCAGCATTGCTAATACAAGTGACTTATAGGCAGTGGGGAGCAGCTAGTTTGAGAGCAAGGGCTAGAGAAGGGAGGTCCTGGATTCAAATCCGACTTCAGACACTTCCTATCTATGTAACTGGGCAAGTCACTTTGCCTTATTGCCCAATATTTACCACTCTTCTGCCTTGGGATGAATATACAGTATTGATTCCAAGAGGGAAGGTAAAAGGATTTTTTTTAAGGAGAGAGGAAGAGGAGGAAGGTGTAGGAGAAGAAGAAAGAAGAAAGAAGAAAGAAGAAAGAAGAAAGAAGAAAGAAGAAAGAAGAAAGAAGAAAGAAGAAAGAAGAAAGAAGAAAGAAGAAGA
>NC_058132.1:625066170-625102017 GCF_016433145.1 Gracilinanus agilis | reverse complement strand
GAAGAAGAAGAAGAAGAAGAAGAAGAAGAAGAAGAAGAAGAAGAAGTCGTCATTGTCTCTGAGTTGGAGAGAATGCGATGAACTATATTGGTAGAGGGAGTTACCCCACAGTTCTCTGTACCTGTGAAATCGCAACTCTGGTCATTCTCCCTATCCTGTCTCCATTACCTAATAGACACTTAGGAAATGTTCAGTGAAATGAGCTGAATAGAATAGATCTTCATATAATCTAGATAAGAGAGATTTTTTATCATGTCTATTAAAAAGGTGAGATGTTAAGGAAATAATCTTCTTATCTTATTGAGGGGAGAACATTACAAGACCATGCAAGGCACTGTACTGACAAAAGAGTAAATTTATTAGCTTAGTGAGAGATGCTGAATATCCCCAAAATAAGTACAGAGAAATACAATAAACAATAGGAAAAAAAATCCAAAAAATTGAAGAGAAGGAAATATAATAATAATTAACAACAATAATAGCATTAACATAGCAGCTTAGGATTTCTAAATTGCTTTACAAATGTTAATTTTATCCTACCCTGGGAGGTAGGTGCTATTTTTGTCCTCATTTTACAGTGAGAAAACTGAAGCAAAAAGAGGTTAAATAACTTGCCCTAGGTCATATAACTAGTAAATATCTGAAACTGGATTTGAACTCAGGTCCTCCTGACTGGATCCAGCAATCTATCTACTGTCTAGCTTCTTAGAAATAGGTGAAAATGATTCAGCTCATTATACTACAGTTTATGGAATTTATTCCTGTTTCCTTTTTTGAAAAGTGGGATAGGGGCATCTAGATGGCTTAGTGGATAGAGCTCCAGGTCTAGAGTTGGGAGGACCTGGGTTCAAATCTGGCCTGAGATACATCCCATTTCTGTGACCCTGGGCAAATCACTTAACCCTGTTTGCCTAGCCCTTACCTTTCTGTCTTAGAGTTGTCACTAGGATGGAAAGTAGGAGAAGGAAGGAAGGAAGGAAGGAAGGAAGGAAGGAAGGAAGGAAGGATGGAAAGGAAGGAGAGGAGGGAGGGAAGGAAGGAGGAAGGAAAAAAAGAAACTGGGCTAGCACCTACACCTATCCTTTCCCAGCCCTATATGCTTCTATTCATCAAATCTTTCCAAAATCTTTGGTAATGACTTGTCCATCATATCTGCCATTTCTTTCAGAACCCAAACATATGGTGACTAGGTGCTTTCTTACACTTGTTCTTAGTTATTTTGGATGTCCATTCCCTATTTGTCATTTTTTATTCTGTCTTGTCTATTCCAATGATCCAAAGATCATTTTTCTATAGCAGTGAAGACAGAAAAAAAACACAAATTGAGCAGCTTTATCCTCTTCGTGTTGTCAGTTATCACCGTCTCCTCCATCCCAAACATTTTTTTTTATCCTGGGACTCCATTCTAGGAGCATAGGGCCACAACCAGTAGGCAATGGGTCGCTCAGGGTCACCCAGCTGGGAAGTGTCTGAGCCCGGATTTGAACCTAGGACCTCCAGTCTCTAGGCCTGACTCTCAATCCACTGAGCTACCCAGCTGCCCCTACTTTAGGTTGCAGTTTCTTTAGCAGATGTAGTTTTTACAGGGTGGGGTTGCTAGCCCCACACCCAACCCTCCTCCTTTTTTATCCTGGCTAGGGACCGTCCTTAGCCCAGGAGTGGTAAGGGTGGATCCCAAACATTAGTGCTGTCTAATTTTTGAACCTCCTCTTTTCCCCAACACAGCTTACAAATATTTCTTTTTTCTTAGGTTTTTGGGTACCAACTAAAGCCAAAATGAACAACTCCAATCTATCTTCTCTATGACTATCCTTCAGATACTTAGGAAAAATCTTTCCTCTAAGCTAAATATGTCTACTTCCTTCACCTGGTCTTTTTCCCCCCTTTTTGCCATCCTTTTAGCATTTTGATCACTCTCATCCAGACAGGCTTCAGTTTGTCAATTTTCTTTCTAAAATGTGACATCCAGAACTCTCACATTTATAGATAACAATTTTGCTTTTACATCATTCCTGATCCTCTTTGGCATCTTTAAGCTCCATACATACCTCATTCCTGATTGCAATAAAAATGTCTAATTCTTCTAATCATTTCTTCCCACAGTATACTCTCAACCCCACTTTAGGGCTCACTCCTTGACCATCCTGATCCCCACATCATTCTCTCAATCAATATAACTTACCTTGGTTCTACAATTTCCTAGCTTCTTTTTCATCCTCATTAAATAGTAACATCTGGTATTTGTATAGCACTTGTTTGTTTGCAAAACCCTTTTTATACATTATTACTTCTGAAAATTTAAATTGTGTTATAATTATGATTACCCCATTTCATAAATGAGAATAGTAGACTCTATACTTCCATTTTGAATTTATGATCTCTTGGCTCCATCTTGAAATTCTGACCAAATCCTTGGATTGGCTCATCCTTCCAATTTACCCCAATTCCCTCATTATTATTGCTTATATTTTTCTCCATTCCCTAATTCATTTTCATGTCATTAATTTACCCATGTGTTCATTGGCACTATTCCCATGACTTGATTCTTGTCCTATAGTTCAATAACTTGATTTATAATTCACACCATTCCTTATCTCTACTGATTTTAATTTATTTGACAAACACTTATTAATCACCTACCGAGTGCAGAAACACTGTGGTAGCCTCCAGGGGAGCTTCTGAATTTAGGGAAGATTCGATCTTGTAGCATTAGTTATAATACTCATTTTACATGAGGACTTCCTTAATAGCTGGCATATTGTAAGTGCTTTAAAAATGTTTGCTGATTGATTGCAAAACAAATTTCTGTGTGAGGGTTCAAGAATGGGAAGTTATTATGAAAGATTTAATGGAGGAAGTTGAAAGGCAAAATAAATAGTCCAGATCATGAAATTGCTGCACCATAGTAGGATTTGCTTTTTGGAAATGGGAAGGGGCAAGTTCCAATTTTGAAAGAGCAAAATCAACAGCAAGACCTTATCTGTGATGATCAGGAAAAAAAAGAGTACTTTCACTTCTTCATATATATGAAGACAAGAATTATATTTGACCCTGTATTGGTGGCTTTCTTTGAAGGCATTGCCATACTTGGATCCAGAGAGCATTTTCTACAGACCTTGAACCTCTCTGACATTATTTCTAGGAACCCAGGAACACCTCCATGCCAAGATGAGTTATCAGAGCAGGACTTTAGTGGAGACTTACTTAAACTAATTACTAGAAAATGAGAGACAGAGACAGAGAGAGATCAACTTTTGAAACCTCAAGGGGAGCATTTTCTGAAAGTATTTTTTATCCAAACATGAAATATGATCCAATATATTTTAAGGAATGAGACGAAGAATAACTGGATGCATTTTTTTTATTAAAGACCAAAGTTAGTAAATAACATAAGAGATATAATATTTAATTCTTCTTAAAACATCTGAAATATTATTGGTAACAATAATTTTTTTATAACCCTTACCTTCTGTCTTGGAATTAATACTGTGTATTGGTCCCAAGGCAGAAGAGGGGTAAGGGCTAGGCAATGGAGGTTAAATGACTTGCCCAGGGTCACACAGCTAAGGAAGTATCTGAGGCCACATTTGAACTTAGGACTTTCTGTCTCTAGGCGTGGCTCTCAATCCACTGAACCATGTAGCATCCCCCAACAACAATTTTTTTGACATTTTAACCATCCTCTTAAAATAATTCCATTGAATAAGAAAGAATTAATTTTCCTGCTTTGTACATACAAGGGAGCTTTGCTAAGTGCTAGGAATACAAAGAGGGAAAAAGAAATCATTCTAGCCATGTTTTTTAAATTTTTTTAAATTTTAAATTTTTAAAATATTTTATTTTTTAGAAAAATTTTTCATGGTTACATGATTCGTGTTTTTACTTTCCCCTTCAACCACCCCTTCCCTCCACCCCCATAGCCTACTGCACATTTCCACTGGTTTTAACATAGACATGTTTTTTTTTTAAATATAAATATAGCAACTTCTTTGTGAAGGGTCAAATGTCAGTTTTGTTAAAAGATGTTCAACTATAAAGAAAGAATAATATTAACCAAAGTTTACTGTTAACTGTTAGCTTAAACAAAAGATGTCTTCATATAGTCACTCAAATATCTCATCCACCTAAAATTCTTAGCCTTATTCTTTGGGTCTTTTAAAATTATTTTTTCAACTATGGATTCTATTTAAAATGATGTAATTTTTAGTTTACTTCACATAGCAAGACCTTGCCTATTGGATGAGTTGCATTATAAGGTGATTTTTGTAATAAAATAAAAGTAGATTTATTTCTTAAAAACAATTAGCTTGAGGAAGTAGCATTGGAGTTAGACATTAAAGATTGGCTCAAAACCCAATAAATGGAGTGTGTGGGTAATGGAAATGGGTCACTAGGTTTTTATTATTAAAGTTAGGAAAATACCAGATAGGAATGAATGAGAGTGGGAAGGAGAGAGAGAATTTGGAACTTAAAATAAAATTAAAAAAAAAGAATGGGAAAATATTTTTACATGTAATTGGGAAATACCAGATAGTTCAGCAGTGTTATCCTCAGGGACTCTGAACAATAGAAGGTTTATACTTTTGAACTTTATCTAAGACATAATATAAAATAAATGGCATGAATTATTATTTAGGACAAAAAGGTGAGCCTGGCGTGGATGGCCAAAGAGGCTCAGATGGTGGTCCGGGACCTCCAGGGCCCCCTGGATACAAAGGAGACCCAGGAGAAGAAGGCTGTGGAGGTGCACCAGGTAAGGCTCGCTTTGGCTGTGAGGGTTGTAGATCTGAATCATCTGAGCCAGATTGCTGACCTCTCAAAATGCAAATAGCTTCCCAGGGCTGAATTTTCTCTAAGCCCATAGAAGGGAGCCAGGCTTCAACAAGAAAACAAGGACCCAGAATTTCACTTCATGCTAAACCATCCGGAAGCCCTGTCAGAGGATTCCCTGAACCGAGTGCCGTGTTTCATAAGCCCTCTGCCAATTAGCAAGCCCAGAGATGTGTCTGTCTGCAGTTTCTACCACTCTTTAGCTTTACTGGATAATTAAAAGCCAGTCCATTTGGCATTCCTTGCAGTGACACCCCTAAGAGCTTCAGCCAAAAGCTATTGGAAAGGTGATGCTGAAGAAGAGGGCGCTATCAGTCATTCCTCCTGCCCTTCGCAATCCTCCTGGCTCCCAGTTTCTAGTACTTATTAGCATCTAAAGTTTTCCTGAAGTACTAAAATATTTCTTGGAAAAAAACATAGAATAGAGTGTTCTCTTCTGAGCCAAAATGAAAATATATGTAGTGAAAATTGGAAAATAGTTTTTAAAGTAAGAAACATGAGGTATTACTGTGCTTTTCCCCCAAATAGGATAATTTTATGATCATGCCTCTAAGCCAACTGGTTTAACTTTCCCATTTTATTCTTATTAATATAGTGCAGTAAAATATAGCAAATAGAGGGCTGGCCTTGGAGAAAGGAAAACTTGATTTTGGGAGTATGATAGAAAGAGCATTTTTTTTAACCCTTACCTTCTGTTTTAGTATCATTTCTTCCTTTTTTTTTTTTTTAAACCCTTACCTTCCATCTTAGAGTCAATACTGTGTATTGGCTCCAAGGCAGAAGAGTGGTAAAGGCTAGGCAGTGGAGATTAAGTGACTTGCCCAAGGTCACACAGCAGGAAGTATCTGAGGCTAGCTTTGAATCTAGAACTTCCCATCTCTAGGTCTGGCTCTCAGTCCACTGGGCCACCCAGCTGCGCCCTTTAGTAACAGAAGAGAGTGTCAAGGACTAGGAAATGGAGGTTAAGTGATTTGCCCAGGGTCACACAGTTGATAAGTGTCTAAGGTCAGATTTGAACCCAGGTCTTCCTGACTCAAGGCTTGGCACTCTCTAGATTCATGCTACCTAGCTGCCTCAGAGAGGACTGGCTTTTAAGTCAGAAGACCTAAGTTGAAATACCACCTTTCATTCTATCTACCTGGGTGACCTTGAACAAATTATGAAACCTCCCGGAGACTTCTTTTTCTCATTTCTTAAATGATCTAAATTAATTAATAAAATAAAGATCTTAAAATAAAAAAAATAATTAAATGAGACAGTTGGACCAAGTGGACTCCTGCCAACTAGTTGCTGCTTAAGTCCTGGTTCTGACACTTTCTCACTATGGGTGATGGGCGAGTCCCCTGAATTCTCTAAGCCTCATTTTCTTCAAATGTAAAATGGGAATAGCAGTGCTCAAACTCCCAATCTTACAGTCATGAAGAAAAAACTGTGTAAACGTCAATGGATAATTTGGGTGTAAATGTATTTCGTAGGCAGAATCTGCATGAGAAGCAAATAATGCACTGACACCACTTTGGGGAATTTGGGATTAGGGACTGAGATTGCATTTGGGATAGCTGCTCTCTCTCTGGTAGTTCTGAAAGCAAGAGAGCCGCTGGGATGACCAGAGACTTGCCAAGTACTCTCTCTTCCTGCTATGTATTGAACTCCCATTATGAACCAACTCCCAGGGACTGCCCCATAAAGCAGCAACTCTTAGAATAATGACCGATTGCATATTTGGGCACCTTCAGTGAGCTGGATTTGAGGACAGTCTTATTATAGCACAGGGATTCTTCACCTGCAGTTATGAATTCTAACTTGTTTTGGATAAATATATTATATCTGTTATTTTATAAATTTGTTATTTATTTATTGCACTTAAATCATATTGGATTTCAATGTAATTGACTTTCTTTGTGATCCTAAATGTTTTATACTTCTAAAAAGATTCGGAGGAGGAGGACAATAGGTTATACCATCATGCCCAAGCCATGTTAACAAACATTAATTAAGTGCCTACTGTGTGTCAGATATGGTGATAAGCATTCAGGCTACCAAGGAGAGCAGTCCCTCCCCTCGAGGAGCTCACCATCTAATAACGAGGTGGGGCAGAGCAAACATGTAAACAATAACCTCAAATAAAATATGGACATGATAAACTGGAGATAACCTCAGGGAGGGAGGCATTAGCATCATACAGACCTGGGAAAGGCTTCTCATAAAAGGTCATATTTTAGGTGAGATGATACCCAAAGTTAAGAATTCTTGCCATTGAAAGCTCAGGGATCAGGTCCAAGGAGAGGATGGTGGTTGTGCAGTACAGTAAGACTAATCTGTTATATACATAAATGAAATAATTATTTTTTGTTTAAACATGCTGGATTGCCTTTTTTTTTCCCCCTTTGTACCACAAGGTCCCCCTGGCCCGACTGGGGATCCAGGACCCAAAGGTTCTGGGACTAGATACCTTGATGGATTCCTACTGGTTCTCCACAGTCAGACAGACAAAGAACCCTCTTGTCCGGAGGGTATGCCCAAGCTGTGGACTGGATATAGTTTGTTGTATTTGGAAGGCCAGGAGAAAGCACATAACCAAGACCTAGGTGAGCCTTTACAGCAGTCTAAATATACAATTGCTTTATCTAATTCTGTGGATATTGACATAGTCATATATTTTTATAAGAATCATTAAAGTTACATTACAAATATTTGCTATAACATAAAACTTTTAATTGCTTTTCACACTGGTATTATTTTTAATGTTCTCGTTTCTTTGGTTTTACTTTCTTTCCCATTCTTAACCTTTTCTTCTTCCTAGAATTGATAAATCTTAATGTTTATTAAATACCACTCTATGACACTTGAAAACACTAATCATGTTTGCTTAAATATAAAATTTTAAATTTAAAATATAGAGAAAATTAATTCATGAAATGCTGTGTGTCAAAAATAGTGTACCCAATGGTGCACACATTGAAGGCAATACTTGATATGTGGCCATTTGGAGACCATTTTTGAGACAAATTAGCAATATGCTATATTTCAGAGCCCTGATATGAAGATGAAACATGATGGTCTCTTAGGATTCATTAATAATGTTTTGCAAGGTCCCAAATTACAATTTTTTGTATCCTCAATACTTGGTCACTTTGGAGAATGCCACTGAGAAAGATAAAGAAGGACCTGAATGTGATTTCATTGTGTCTTGCCCCTGGCCCTCCTGGGTCATCAGAATATCAAGTGCAAATTCAACTGCACAATTACAGGCTTCTGGGGTCCCTTCCAGCTCTAGAACTTTAAGGTAAAGATGTAGCAAGCTTTATGCCACCTTTTCATCACCCCCAAGAATTATATCTTTTAAACAAGGGCCAGAAATAATGCCAGTCATAATCCCTCTGAGCTCCCCTTTCCTAAAGGCCACTTAGCAAGCTGGGAATGTTGACAGAGAAAAAACATTAGAAAATTCTCCTTGGAAACACAGAAGAAAAATAACTACTTGAACACATGGGCTGATTGAGATATTATTGGGGATGTAGACACTAAACGATACACTCTAGTCCAACTATCAATAATATGGAATTAGGTCCTGATCAATGATACATGTAAAACCCAGTGGAATTGTGAGTCGGTTAAGGGAGGTTAGGGGGGCTTGAGGGAGAGGGAAAGAACATGAAATATATAACTATGGGAAAATATTCAAAATAAAAATTAAAAATTCTCCTTATTCTTAGGTCTTGCTGGGTCCTGCCTTCCCATGTTCAGCACCATGCCATTCGCCTATTGCAACATTAACCAAGTCTGCCATTATGCCAGAAGAAATGACAAATCCTATTGGCTGTCAAGTGCTGCCCCTCTGCCCATGAAGCCCGTCTCTGAAGATGAAATACGAGCTTACATCAGCCGGTGCGCCGTCTGCGAGGCTCCGACTCAGGCGATGGCTGTACACAGTCAGGATCAAGCCATCCCTCCATGCCCACCCACATGGAGGAGCCTTTGGATAGGCTACTCATTCCTTATGGTAAGTGAACGCCCCCTAACATTGCCTCAAGACCTGGGATTTTGTGCCGTTCTTCTGCAACTCTTTTATTCTAGGATGAAATATTATTTCTCTGAAATATCAGAAGCAGCAAATCCATAAACATTTATGTACTGTGCTAAGTGAAAAAGAGGCAAAAAAAACCCCCTCCCTCCTGGCTCCAAGGAGCTTACAATCTCATGAGAGACAAACAAATATATACAAACAAGCTACATACAGAACAAATAGGAAAGAAATAACAGAGGGAAGGCACTAGAATTAAAGGGTTTGGAGGTTTAAAATAAGACAGAGCTCAAGAAAGCCCTTATGAGCCTTAGCCTGTTAAGTCAAATTGGTATTTTGTACCTCAAGTTGGTTTTTTGTTGCTCTAGAGGGCAGGATTTGTGAAATGAGTTGGTACAGGTATATTGTCTTTTTTGAAACTCATTCCACTTCCTCAAGGTGAACAATACTTCCTTCCTGAAGGTCTTCTTTTATTCTGGATAATAGAATTATTATCTGGATTTTAGATAATAGAATAATAAACAATTATTCTATTATTTATTATTCTTTTTTTTAAACCCTTAACTTTTGTCCTAGAATCAGCACCCTGTGAGGTTATATTATAAGGGCCATGCTAATGGGGTTAAATCACTCGCTCTGGGTATAATCTTGTTGGGAGGAAGATGCATCATTCCAGCCAGCCTGTCACCCTGGGTTAGATCAGGCTGCTCCTGGCATTTGGTTTGGCCATTCTGGCAGTCACTCTTTTTGGTTCCTCTTTCTGACATCTACTTTTCAGCTGTCTTTGTTGTCTGTTTAGCACACAGGGGCTGGGGATCAAGGAGGAGGCCAGTCTCTCACATCACCTGGAAGTTGCCTTGAAGATTTCAGGGCAGCGCCATTCATCGAGTGCCAAGGGCGGCAGGGGACTTGTCACTTTTTTGCTAATGAATACAGCTTCTGGCTAACCACGGTGCCACCAGACTTGCTGCTCCACTCGGTTCCTTTGCCAGACACCTTAAAACAAGGACAGGCACAGCGCCAAAAGATCAGCAGATGCCAGGTCTGCATGAAATATAGCTAAGGAGTATAGCATCACCTTGCTGATGACACACAGAGACTTCCTTGGGGAAGAAGGGAGTTGGGTTAAAAGATTCTAATGGTGCTTTATTACAGGGATTTAATTTTTCAAATAATCCTTGATTTAAACATGGTTATCCTGACAGTACTGTAACCCCCTTCCCAGTTTGGTACAGATCAAGCAAAAGCTAGGATCTGGCTGGACCTCTCCATTTAGGTAGAGCTCAGGTATTGCTTTTCATCTTATGGAGGATGAAAGATCTGGCTTTACTGACCATGAATACTTATTTATAGAAAGGCAAAGAAATCACAAATGGCTTGATTGTGCCTTCTCTTAACCAGAAGCTTCTTTCATGGGTTTCATAAAATCCCTAGTTATTGAAGCCAGTTATTCTCATAGCAAAGAAGGCCAATGGATGACTTTTATAGGAAAAAAATGTAATCCAACAGAGCCAGAAAATGAAAATCGTTTTTAAAAAATTGTACCAGGTTTTCCTCAAATCATCATAGAATTCTCCAAGCACTTTAAAAAGGTCGTGAAACCATGATCCAAAGACACAAAGAAACCAGTCCACCAGTGTTAATAGTTCACATGCAAGGTGAAATGATCATTAGGCTAGGAAGGCTCACAGTCACTATATCCCAGAAACACATCACATTTGCATAAAAACATCACTGAGGAGCATAAGCCATTACCTTCTCGTTTGCATTTTTTCCCTGAGAATGGAAATGCCTACTCTGACAGCCCTTTTGAAAAGTGGCAATTATGGAAAAAAGTATATTCAATAAGGGATTAAGCCCCTAAAAGCTGTTAATGAATATGAAGACAGAGATTCATAAAAATGGACCCCCTAATCCACCAAACTTCCAAACAGGTGATTTTCCTGCATGCAAGGGATATGGTCTGTCCTGAAGTGTGTGCATATTAATGGGGTGCCACACACAGGGGGAAGGTGGCAGTGGGTTAGAGAATAAGAGTATTCACTGTATACAAAGCATCTCCTCACCCTCCCTTGGAAAGACTGCCCAGTTCCTTTACATCTTATAATTGACACTTTTCTCTCCATTACATTAATGGTACCTTATGTGGAAAATTGGCAGAGCCATCATTATGGAGAGAAAATTAAGGGTTGGCTTAATTAACCTTAAGTAAGCATATTCACTTAGGCCAAGGTCATGCCACTGAAAAGACACAGAAATATTCATAAATGAAAGCCACAGTGTGCTATCCACTATAGATGTTTATGTATGTATGTTATGTTTGTATGTTAGATTCTCCTTTTCCAAAATTTCTCATCCTCAAATGTTATATTTGTATAGTAAGGCAAAGCAGCACTTTGACATCGGACAGAATGATATTTTCATTAAAATTCAGAACATGTCTATGTCTTAATTTTTAAGTATAGTCATCAGTATACCAAAGGATCCAGTCTCCATTTCTCTAAGAATCCCGAATCCCAATACTAAAATCTTAGAATAGTAATTAATTTCCATTTCTAAAAAAGGCCTGCCACAACAACAAATTATAGTCTCTAGACTTTTTAGAAATCCCAAAGAAACTTTAGTCTGTGAAATCTAGAGAAAAAAATAATCATTGACTCATGACACAATGAATGATACTCCAAAAGACTGGGATTTAAGTTATCCTAAAGAAAAAAGTACCCACAAAAGAAAGGCAAGGAGTCCACTTTAAAGAATTGAAGTATGTAGAGGATGAAATTATATGAGAGCCAGGAAGATCCCCACATTTAGGACTAGTGATGGATGGGCTTTTGATATCCAGCATCAAAAATGGAAGCAAAGACTGTGGCATCCTTATTTTGAGGTCTTTTTTGGTTTAGAGGAAAAGCTTAAATTACAAAATAAAATGTCACAGGTTTATGTTTCCAAGTGTTTTTTTAAAGAACAATAACAAAAACATTTTATATGTTTTAATGACAACATGTTTGCCATGGCTGATCAAATTAGGTATTTAGAGTACCCAGAATTCAATGTCAACTAAAAAAATCTATAATTAACCTTTTGCTTTATCTCAATATTTTTTTCCTGTTAAAGAAAACTACCTAGATATATTTCTAGAACTTAATTTCATAAATCATTTTTTCCATTGCCAATTGGCAAGCCTCTTTAAAAGGACTTCAGAGTGCTTGAATATGGGCTTTTATGAGCCCATTATTGGTTCTAACACATGTGGAGTAAACAGAGAGATATAGGCATATCACATGTGAAGTCAAACATTTTAACATGGACTTTACAACATTCTATTTATTTCTATTTCAAATACATAAAAATAAAGTCTTAAATCAGGGAACAATTTGATCTGTAGTGTGTCTGGAACAGAGTTTTTGGAATCCTTCAAAATACCTGTATCTTAAGGTCTCATCTCACTCTCCCAAACCAGCATCAGTATCTCAAAAAAAACAAATAAGCAACAACAACAACAACAACAACAAAAACTTGTGATTTTCAACAGCCTGAAAAGAAATGAACACAATCCCCAGGGAAAGGTCTTTATGTACTATGGGAGTTCCTTTTGCTAATGCCCAAGATTCTTTATTGACTTATTTTTTTATGTGTGGGTACTTTCCTTTCTCTTTTCAAAATAAGTTTGCTAGATTAAAATAAAATGTACCCTCCTTCCTTCATACCCCACCCCCACCCCATTGAACCCTCCCTTGTAAAAAGCTTTTTAGCATTCCATTATTTTGGATTTCAATTCTCAAAGTCACTCTACTGGAAAGATGACTGCAATTCCCCGTGGTGAGAATGCCATGAAGTTCTGCAGAGAACTGAACAAAATCTGAATTGAAATTTGTATTTTGCAACCATCCTTGCTGTTCAAGGCTCAGCACTCTGCATAATGCATTTAAAAACACCAAGGCTGACTGGTGCACACACTTGAAATGCTTGAATTTTTATAGTGCTTAAATATTTAATGATTCATGAGGAAGAATGCAAAATATGTGCAATAAATTGTATCACTTTCTCTAACTTGTGGCTGTAAAATTAGAAAATCTCTCAACACATAATGTCTACCCGGTGATAAAATTCAGCAATTGACGGTGAAAGCTGTTATATTTCCATCTAGCAACCTGGCTTGTCTTCCATAAAATACTATGATGGTCTCCAAAAACAACTCTGGTCTGTCTGTTCCCATATATTCTTCCCAAGCCAAAATTAGTCATTCACCTTTCACCTAGCTCTTAAAATGGTTAAGAGGGAAGATTTCATCTGTAAGAAGCCAAGGGAGGGGAAAAAATACAGACTCTTTCATAGGAAAAGCAGAAAAAATGAAGTCACCTTGTATCTGAGGACAAAAAAAAGGTGTGATTTCAAAAGAACAGTTGCTCAGTCTCCCTTTCACTGTGACAGTTCCTCAGAGGAAGAAGCTGGGTTTCATGATTAGATCCTCCCATTCCAGAGTGTTTTAGTTGTTGGCAGAGTGCTTTCCTCAACAGAAACCCCCTGAAGCAGGTAGTACAAGAATGCCCAATGTCACACAGCTTAGTGAGCTCTAGTCAGGTCTGCTTTTATATATTTGCCTTCGTTATGATCCCTATGTGCTCTTTCAAATACATTTGTTGGTTAATTCTTGATTTTTCAACCTTAACCCCAGCAGTTTTTCTTAATAGATTGTCCTACTTAATAATAAATAACAAACATACATATAGCACTTATTATGTGCCAGACACTGGGCTAAGAGTTTTACAATTATTATCTCATTTGATCCTCACAACTACTCTGGGAGGTAAATGTTAAAATTATCCCCTTTTTATAGATTAGGAAACTAAGGCAAAAGAGGTTAAGTGATTTGCCTAGGATCAAATAGCTAGTAAGTATCTCAGGCCATATTTGAGCTCAAGTCTTCCTGACTCTAGGAAGTTCTATATCAGGGATGCATACACACACACACACACACACACACACACACACACACACACACACACACATATATATATATATATATATGTTTTATTATGTATATGTGTATGTGTATCAGGAGCTCACAAACTGGAGACTGTGAACTTGGTTTAAAATATATGTGTATATGTATACATATGTATTATTCAGATAATATAATTGGTTTCCTTTGTTTTCCTAAGTATTTAATTTTATGCATTTTAAAACATTATCCTGAGAAGAGATCCATTGATTTTATCAGACTGCCCAAAGGATCTGTGACATTCAAAAAATTCAAGAACCCTTATTCTAGATAGGTTTTTGTAATTGCAGTACCCTGAATCCCTATACCATGTGGGGTAGTCGTGACTTCCCCATGAGTCAAGCTGTAGGGGGATCCTATCATTCTCACCATGAATGAACTCTGGCTTACTTTCCATTACTATCCATCCCAAGATAGGATACACTAATCTAAAGCTGCTCTGGCATTTCATGTTGGATTCAAGTGGTTCAAGGGTCCATAGGGAAAACTTAGAAGTCCCTGGCTGGTTTTTGATAGCCTCAAAATTCCTGTCACTAACAGGAGCCCAAATCAAATCAGATCCAACCTCTCAAGGCTGCCCTGCAATCGACCCAGCATTGCCAAGGCTATCTACAAGTTGAGCTAAAGAATGGCACTAGCGGGGGCAGCTGGGTAGGTCAGTGGAGTGAGAGTCAGGCCTAGAGACAGGAGGTCCTAGGTTCAAACCCGGCCTCAGCCACTTCCCAGCTGTGTGACCCTGGGCAAGTCACTTGACCCCCATTGCCCACCCTTACCAATCTTCCACCTATGAGACAATACACCAAAGTACAAGGGTTAAAAAAAAAAAAAAAAAGAATGGCACTAGCATATAAATGCCACAGTTCAAGAACATAACATATTGACTGTAGCACAGCATATAGAGACAATATAGCTATAGCTACAATTTTAACATTTGTTACCATTTCATCTTTTCATTCAACGTCGATTCAGAGAGTGGCCATCATTCTCACTGTTTATTTGTTACTCATTGGCATTGCAACTGAATACCCCAAACAAATCAGAAAAAAAAATTAGGGGAATACAAACTAGCTGTGTTCTTGCATTTGTACTGTGGGAAGGGGGTAGGCAAAGGAAAGGCTATTATTAAAGGAAAGGTTAAGTTTTTCAGATACAAAAGCTATAGTTCTGTGAATGCTGATTTGTGTTGTTTCTATGCCTAAATCTGTTCTCCCGATAAATAAGTTGTAACTATGGCAACTTCCAGTCTGGGTACTTAAGTGTTTCACAGAAATACTACCCAAATCCCAAAGTTGCATAATAATATTTTAGAGGTTTGTAAGGCTGACTGTATTTTCAAAAAGGAATGTGACCTGTTGCATTGGGTAAATTGTTTCCCTCATTTGTGATCATTATTCCCACTTCAAGTTCCTTCCTTTTTAGCATGATGGATGCCAAAGTCTAAAAGGCACTTTCTAATCTAAATGACTGGGCATTTTACCCACTTAAGGGCTTCAATTTCCTCATTATAAAATCATGAACTTCCAAATAAAAGATGCCTGGCCTCCAGCCCAAAAGCTACAGTGAGGACTGGGGAACTAGAGCCCTCCAGAGGCTCTGGGACCCCCAGTTACTATAGCTAGCCCCTCTGCTACTCCTGTCCCTCTCCACTTCCAGAGGCTCCAAGCCAGGAGGGAAAAGGCATCTTACTCAGACTCTTGTTTTTTTCCCAATTCAGGGTCCCTTTACCAATCTCTTCTCAGGCCTGTTTGACCTGCTTCAGTGGAATCTAACTACTTTTGGGTAAAGGGAGGGCTCTCTACCCTCCTTCCCCTGGGGGTTCCTACTCTTGCCAGGGAACTATAGTTGGCTACAACCTGGTCAGGGAAAAATCCCTTAGACTCTTGCTTCTTCAATCTTTTTTGGGTATCTTGGACCCCTTTGGGTAGTGTAAAATTTACATGAATATCCAACAACTCCAAGTATTATACTTTATAAAGTTTATTAATAATCACTTGAAATAGAAAGAAAATAAAACTAAAAGAAATAGAAGTTCAAACCTAATTATTTAACAAAAAGTAAACTCACATATGTAGATTCTCCTGCCTGGCATAATGCCCGCTTTCCCAGCTCAATCAGGGGAAAAGAGAGAGGGGCAGAGCTATGCAAAACTGATATCCTCAAAACTGGAAAATGAGGGTATGCCCTTCAATTGGGGAATGGCTTAACAAATTGTGGTATATGCTGGTGATGGAATACTATTGCGCTCAAAGGAATAATAAACTGGAGGAATTCCATGTGAACTGGAAAGGCCTCCAGGAATTGATGCAGAGTGAAAGGAGCAGAACCAGAAGAACACTGTACACAGAGACCAATACACTGTGGTAAAATAGAATGTAATGGACTTCTGTACTAGCAGCAATGCAATGACCCAGGACAATGCTGAGGGATTTATGGAAAAGAATGCTACCCACATTCAGAGGAAGAACTACAGGAGTGGAAACACAGAAGAAAAACAACTGCTTGAACACATGGGTTGAGGCAGACATGATTGGGGATGTAGTCTCGAAACTACCACTCCAATGCAACTATCAACAATTTGGAAATAGGTCCTGATCAATGACACACGTTAAAACTAGTGGAAATGTACATCGGCTAGGGGAGGAGGAAGTGGGGGGGGGGGTGAAGGGGAAAGTAAGAGCATGAATTATGTAACCATGTTAACTTTTCTAAAAAATAAAAATTATTAAAGGGAAAAAAAAGTTTAAAAAAAAACTAAAAAAAACCTGATATCCTCCCTATGTTAGCACATAACATGAGAGGAAACATGAGAAGCTGGGATTTAGAGTTCTAGGGAGGAAATCCTCATTACAGAATCCCTCCTGTGATACTATTGGAAATGAGTATGTAAATCTGGGAGAGTAGTCTGATGAAAACCCTGAACCCCTGCTTCCAATAATATTCTAAAGGGCATAAAATAGGATTATTAAGACATCTCATTATTTTGCAATAGTTATTAAAAACTTTTTTTTAAAAGTTCATGCATCCCAGATTAAGAAGGTCATTAGACATTTGACTTCTCTGGCCATTTTGCTTCTGTGGCTTAGCCTGGAATTTGTGGTTCTAGGGCTCTGGGTGTTACAAGAAAGGCAAAGGAGTTAAAATTCTAAAAGGACACTTCTTAACATTCCCAGTTCTTAAATTCCACCCTGGGCCCTTCATGGCAAGGTTTGGGGAATTGGAAAATTCTTTTAGCCTAGATGATAAAATAAAAATGATCTTCATTTTAGGGTGAATAAAACTGTTTGATTAAAAAGAGCCCTTTGCAAAATGTGTATTTTTAAATAAAGTTAAGTTGTTAGCCTGAAAGGATTTTAAATTTCTTTAGCTTGAAGAATAAAAAAAACATGTCCCTTATGATGTATATTCAATAAATTTTTAAAAATAATACAAATCCTTTAAAAAATAATAAGAACATTTCCTAGTTGTACACTCCAGTTAAATATGCATGGCATGGGCGTTATACAAAATTAAACCACCAAACTGACCTCAGAGAGAGGTGATCAAATACAAACAGGGGAAAATGAGTTTAAGTGAAACAATTTTGGAAACTATGAAGAGTTAATGGCCTAATCAGAAATGTTGCACAGAGGCAGAGGTTGGGGAATAGTACAGAGGAGGTGTTATCCTGATATCACAGTGTTTGCCAGCCTAGAGAAAAGTAGCAAAAGAGGGCTTCTTATGGACAGGGGGTGAGTCAAAATGGCACACCTGATGTGCTTCTATACTCAGAACTTGGTATCAATCTTTGAGAAGCTCTAGAGGACATTAGTTTAAAAAATCTATTATTAAGTGAATTTATTGGATTACTCTCCACATAAGGGACAGCATGGTGCAGTGGAGAGAGCCAGCTAGCCAGAAAGAGGTGTGCTCAAATCCAGCCTTGGACACTGACTGGTTGTGTGATTCTGAGCAAGATAATTACATTTTTGCGTGCTCTGGGCAAATAAGGGTATACATTGCTAAGACGGTACTGACATTATTGGTGAAGGGTTTCCTCATCCAGAAAGTTCCTTCTGCCAATGAAATTATATTACAAGTCCCCATCTCATCTCTATATCTACCCATGTGAGTATCTTCAATTTCTTCTAGTCGTTGTGTTCTATGAGCAAAAGAATTATGTCTTACCAAAACATGGTAGTCCCTCAGCACCCAGCACAACCCTAGGCACACAGTAAGTGCTTAAAGAATGAACATTGTGTGAGGTTAAGTATTTGTTGTATTTTATCACCCTGTCTCTGATAATCTTGGGCAGGGGTCGGCAACATATGGCTCTTTCTGCAGGAGCCATAAAGTCAATTTTTTTTTTTCAGGCGCTGGTACAGGAGCGGCACTGTGAGCACTGTACGGCTCTCACAAAATTACATTTTAAAAAATGTGGCGTTTAAGGCTCTCATGGTCAAAAAGGTTGCCGACCCCTGATCTTGGGTCTGAAAAAATTTAAGTCATTTGTTAGGGAATTCTTATAAAGACAAGAAAAGGCTCCAAACCAAGATAGAGAGTTATTATAAATACTCCAAATCGGTACGCCTATGTTACCCTGAAATAATAATAAGGTTTTAGTTGTTCATTTAAAGGGAGTTTAAGTTTTTTTTTTTAACACAATTTTAGTATTTGTTTTTTAGAAAAGTTAACATGGTTACATAATTCATGCTCTTACTTTCCTCTTCACCCCCACCCCCACCCCGAACTTCCCCCCTTGGCTGATGTGTATTTCTACTGTCATTGATCAAGACCTATTTCCAAATTGCTGATAGTTGCATTGGTGTGGTATTTTTGAGTCTACATCCCCAATCATGTCCGCCTAAACCCATGTGTTCAAGCAGTTATTTTTCTTCTGTTTCTACTCCTGTAGTTCTTCCTCTGAATGTGGGTAGCGTTCTTTTCCATAAATCCCTCAGCATTGTCCTGGGTCATTGCATTGCTGCTAGTACAGAAGTCCATTACATTCTATTTTACCACAGTGTATTGGTCTCTGTGTACAGTGTTCTTCTGGTTCTGCTCCTTTCACTCTGCATCAATTCCTGGAGGCCTTTCCAGTTCACATGGAATTCCTCCAGTTTATTATTCCTTTGAGCGCAATAGTATTCCATCACCAGCATATACCACAATTTGTTAAGCCATTCCCCAATTGAAGGACATATCCTCCTTTTCCAGTTTTTTGCCACCACAAAAAGCACAGCCATAAATATTTTCATACAAGTCTGTTTATCTATGATCTCTTTGGGGTACAAACCCAACAATGGTATGGCTGGATCAAAGGGCAGGCATTCTTTTATAGCCCTTTGAGCATAGTTCCAAATTGCCATCCAGAATGGTTGGATTGGTTCACAACAGGGAGTTTAAGTTTTGTTGTTGGTTTTTTTTAATCTTTTGCCCTCCGCTTTTTTGGGAGATGCACATCTTAGAAGGCAAGATGGGGGGGGGGGTGAGGAATGTGGAGACCAGCCACTTTTAGATCTTCTCCATGTATCATGTGATTTCACTGTCCTGGTTACTCCCCTCCATAAATGATACAGAATACAATCCATGAATCCATTCTCATCCAGTGGGGCTCGAGTCCACGCACCTTTTTGTGAGAATTTCTAGTACAAGGCACACATTCCAATTTTCCCTTTGTGAGCACTTGATAGAATGGCCGGATGCTCTGTGTGTGGATAGATGCTGTCATGATTCCTGGACTGTTTCCACAACCTCCAACTCCTCTGAATATCCTCAGAGCTCTGGGAACCACCGATGCCGCTACCAATTCTCTGTTCTACTTCCCTGATCCCCAAAGGGGTAAAAACTATGATCCATCTAGACTAAACCATCATCCTCTCTTGATTAAATTCTATTCACGTGCGCACACTAGCACATACAGGGTTTCCTGATAAAACCAAGTTGTAAATTGTCTCCTCAAGCAACATGGCAACTTGAATGGGCTGCCCTGTCTCTTACCCCCAAAACCTTACCTTGTTGTCATCATCCAACACTGTTTCGGTAGGAAAACGCAACATGCAGAATAGCAAATGCCTAGAAACGAGGAAATGCTATCCTATTCGTGGGCTTATTGGTGCCCAATAGAATCGCTAGGACTGGACTTCTGTGCGCTCAGACTCTCGTAAGGAAAGGGGACACATCCCGTGGGAGGCGTCCTTGTGCCATCGGATCGGCAAGCGCGTCATCTTCTGGAGGTTCAGGAAAAGCTCTCCTATTCCCGCTCGCCAGACGCAAAGGCTTTTCTCGGCATGTTTCTGCCAAGGGGATGTGAGAATCTCTCACACACCGGAGCTGAAGTCAAGATTCCTGGCGATGTCAGATGGGAATGCGGGCCCCGATGGGGAGTGCGTGCGCGTCGCAGAGCCTCCTTTTGCCCCTTCCCCTCTGCTGGAAGAGAAGAATCCACCGAGAAGAAACCGGGCTCGCTTGTGTTTATTTGTCTTTCTCACAGCGGCTGTAAAAGGGAGGGCTTTCGTGTCTGTCTGCAGGTATTTAAGGAACATCTATGGGCCACAGAGCAGAGTTTGAAAGGAAGCCTAGGCTAGGAGCTGCCCTCAAGAAGCTTACAATTTAGATAAGGGAGCGAGGCACAATAAAGCAGAAATCAGCCCTAGCACAGAATTTTTTTTAAACCCTTATCTTCCATCTTAAGATCAACATTGTATATTGTTTCCAAGGCAGTAGAGTGGTAAGGGCTAGGCAGTGATGTTAAGTGACTGGCCCAAGGTCACTCAGTTAGGAAGTGCCTGAAGCCAGATTTGAGCCCCAGACCTCCTGTGTCTTGGACTGGATCTCAATCCACTGAGCAATCCAGCTGTCCCCATAATGGGCTTTTGTAAATGTCTGATATAGAGTTAAGGAAAGGCGAGGACATTGTGGGTTGGAGTCAGGATCAGGAAAAGCTTAATGTAAGAAAAAAGCCTGGGTAGGACTTCAGAGAACATTTAGGGTATCAATACATACAAAGGAAAGAAGAGGAGAGTCTGATTGGAATCGACAGTGTGAAACAAAAGTGTCATCCAGTGTGCCCATGGCATATTCCAGGGAGAGGGAAGGAGATAAGAGGTGTGTGATGTATTCTTTATTTTTAAATATATATTTGAGATATATAAAGTGTGATATACACACATTTTCATATGTATATATACACTTGCATATGTTTATGTGTATGTTCATGTGTGTGTGTATTTATATATGAGAGACAGAGAAACAGACAGACAGACAGAGGATAGAAGAGACAGAGACAGAGAGAGGAGAGTCAGAGGAGACACAGAGAGGAGAGAAGAGACAGAGAAGATAGAAGAGACAGAGACAGAGAGAGGAGAGAAGAGAGAGAAGGAGACACAGAGACAGAGAGGATAGAAGAGACAGAGAAGGAGACAGAGAGAAACAGAGACAGACAGAGTGACAGAGAGACAGATAGGATAGAAGAGACAGAGGAGACACACAGAGAAATAGAGACAGACAGAGAGAGAAAATGTATATATTCTTTAGAAGTCCAGACTCCTAAACCAAATATATTCTGTCCCTAATCTATCCTTCCGAATACTGGGGAGTTGTCAAGGCTTTATGGATAGCAGAATACAATGGTAATGTTTTGGAATGAAGAAAGAAAACAGTGGGAGGGACTGAGAGAAATTGGCTAAAAGATGACTTCAGCAGTCTAGGTGTGAGTTATAAGGGATATTCTGTGCTGGAGGGATGGTGTAAGAAACAAAAGGATGGCTACGAAGGACATTGCAAAGGCAGCCAATTCAGGACTTAAATCCTGTATTGTTCAAAAAGCTCTCCCAGGAAACCAGGAGGAAGAATAGAAGGCCACATCTAAGACAATCTCTCAGTCTGCTGCAATCACTGAAACAGATACAAGACAGAACACTGACCAACACCAGAAACACCCCTCTTTGGTCACTGACTGTTTAGTGTGGTGCCAGCACTAGCCTGCACTCAAAAAGACAAACCTTTGTTTAAAAAAAAAAAAAAAAGGAAAAGAATAAAAAGATGCACATATCCCTTTGGCATTGATTGCACATGAAATACTTTGTTAATTAAGAACAAATTAAGAACAAACTAATACCACTTTAAAACTAGTTCTAAAATCCTAAGAGAACCAAGGGAAGGAGGAGAAGTAAAGGCTGGTGTGATCTGAGTAAAAATAAAACTATTAAACAAGTCTGGAATCAAACAGCTTGAAGAATCACATCTCATCTCCAAATCACAGACCAAATCTGCAGGGCATCCAGGATTGGGAAGGTAGATTATCCAGGAAACCTACTAAGGCTTCTGCGATGTCTCCCTCATACTGCTAGCCAAACATTATCTTGTAACCCAGAGTTTGGGAGGAAAATATATACATATTAAAAAAAAAAAAACATGCCTCAGCACTAAGAAAGGTCTGCTAGCTTAAAATACTGCAATGATTTTTAAAAGATGTCTTTCCTGAGCTAGTAAAAACAAAGCAAAAAATGGTGGTGAGGGGCAGCTGGGTAGCTCAGTGGATTGAGAACCAGGCCTAGAGACCGGAGGTCCTAGGTTCAAATCTGGCCTCAGACACTTCCCAGCTGTGTGACCCTGGGCAAGTCACTTGACCCCCATTGCCCACCCTTACCACTCTTCTGCCTTGGAGCCAATACTGTGTATTGGCTCCAAGACAGAAAGTAAGGGTTTAAAAAAAAATGGTGGTGAATATCATTTTCATTTGGAGGAAAAAGGAAGGTTGAACTCAATGATTAGTTAGCCCCTGCTTCCCTGGTGAAGAATTTCCCCCAACACTAGATTTGTTATTATCAAAAATTCAGGTCTTTTGTCTTTGTCCATTACTAATAATATTAAGTTAAATAACAACAAAAAACAATTTTAATAGACCTTACCTTCTATCTTAGAATCAATACTATGTATTGGTCCTAAGGCAGAAGAGTGGGTAAAGGTGGGGCAATGGGAGTTAAGTGCCTTGCCCAAGGTCACATAGCTAGGAAGTACCCGAGGTTAGATTTGAACCCAGGATCTCTTTAGGCCTGGATTGATCCACTGAGCCACCTAGCTTGCTCCTGACAACAGATATTTTCAATGGAAGGAAAGAAGCAATTCCCTACCTACCCTTGATTCTATAGTATAGTGATTAGACTCCTTTTCTGAGTTGAAAAGATTATATAAAACTAAGGCACATTATAACTAATATTGGGAGCAGACTCTATTCTTAACTTTAATGTGTGTGTGTATAAAGGATAAAGGAATTGAACTGACCATCTATTGCTCTGTCAGAGGTTAAAATAATAAAAGATTTAGTAGCACATTAAAGCTTACAAAGTACTTTACAGTCATCATTTTAACTTCACAACAGCCTTGTGAGAGAGGTACAAAAGTGTTAAAATTAAATTACTAACTCTAGGTTCTTCGTTTCCATAGTTTATTAATATTAATTTAATAAAGAGTAGATTTTAGGATAATTATACAAAAGGTATCATTATTTTACAGAAAAGAATATAAGCTTAGAGAGTAAGTTATCCATGTGCATACATCTATTTAATGTCATCCAATTCATTTAATAAACATTTATTAAAACTCTACTATGTGCCTAGCTGTGTTAAGTGACCCTGGGCAAGTCACTTAACCCCCATTGTCTAGCTCTTACCACTCTTCTACCTTGGAACCAATACACAGTATTGATTCTAAGATGGAAGGTAAGGGTTAAAAAAAACCCCAAAACTACTATGTGCCAGGCACTGCGGTAGGCACTGAGGATGAAAAGTCCAAAAATGTCTGTCTTTACCCTCAAAGAGTTTACATTCCACAGGGACATCCACCCTACTGAAATGTAAAAGTATGGCAGGCACGATTCAAACTCCAGCCTTCCTGTCTCTGAGCCCTCACGTCCATCCACCATGCCTTCCTGCCTCTTGGCACCAGACTTGCGTGCTCTCCCACTACGTCCCACTACTGAGCCGATAAGTCTTTACTGTGTCTTAGTCTAGCATGAAGACGCCATGATTAAAACCAAATGGGAAAATTAAAGTTCCCTTTGGAGAAAACCATAAACGATGCTTCCAACGTTCATGAAGACCAACTCTAAGAAGATGTCGGTGTTATTCTGACTTTGTCTCTGAACTAGCACTAGGGCGGCTTAAAAATGGAGATGCTGTTAACTGGCAGACATCCCCAAGCATGTGCTGTGGGTGACAATCAAGACACCTGAACGTGGACTCTGTTAGAGCGCCTGACTTGGGAGTGTTTTTATTTCACAAGGTCACATTTGCTCTAAGAAGGACTTTTCAACTATCATTTCTCTGAAGGCATTCAGATAACTTACAAAGATTTATACCGGAGGCAGAGCTGATATATATATATATGCATATAGAAGCATATATATGTATGCAAATACATATATATGTAAATGCTGGTCTCTTATAATGGTTAATATATGCTTCTCTGTCCCCAAATTCTTCCTGAGTGCTTTTCAATGAAATGTGCTGTTAAAACAATAGCAACACGCGAGGAAAGGAATAAAAATGTGAACGCCACACTCCATCATGGATCCAAGGACGCCTGGAGAGAATGAGAGATCTGCAGTCAGAGTGGTTCCATTTGGTTCCACCAGAGTCCTGAAGGTGGTCTCCTGGCAGTGGTATTTGGTTTATCCTGGATTTGAAGAGTCAGATGAGCATGGCTGGGTCTCCAAATTTGCAAGGTCCATTGAATGAGTCGCTCAAGGTGAGGGAATGCTTAAAGAAGAGTGTTTTGGTTTTCCTCAGAGCAAACCAGAGGTTTTTGGAGTGAATAAGATGGGGGGCATTTAGGAGACTGGACGGATGATTCGTGAGATGTTGGGTAATTTCAGTGACGGTCAAATCTGTTTAGTCTTTTTCTTCTCATTTCATCTTCTGGAGAAATGTTGAAGCCATAGGGTGGGGGGCCATTGTTAACACCAACTGTAATTAAAAAAAAAAAAATCAAAGTGAGACTCAGATGACCTCTAGGCTGTCCCTGGTTATTTATCATTCAGTGAACAACCCTGGATACTGAAACTTGCTGTTATGCTACTTTGGTGCCATCTTCATATAAAAAACAACAGCAACAACAAAAGCTTTGGAAGATGAATCTGAATGGGGGGTTGGTTAGCTTATCATGACCCTAAAGCCATCAAGTCCAAATGTTGTTTTACAGATGAGGAAATTGAGGCCCCCCCAGAGAATGCCGGGGTCACACTAGTCAGTGTCTGATGAAGGATCTGAACTCAGTCTTTCCTAACTCTAATTCTAGGGTGCTAGCCATTGTACCACGGAGGCACTTCAGGCTGGACAGACAAGGTGGAAGGGTCAGATATCTTAGAGTATGATTTGTCAAATGGCACCTGCACAAGGTTCCAGTAACCAGGAGTAGACAGAACAAAGTAGTTAAATATTTCTTTTTTTTTTTTTAAACCCTTACCTTCCATCTTGGAATCAATACTATATATTGGTTCCAAGGCAGAAGAGTGGTAAGGGATAGGCAATGGGGGTTAAGGGACTTGCCCAGGGTCACACAGTTAGGAAGTGTCCGATGCCAGATTTGAACCCAGGACCTCCCATCCCTGGGTCTGACTCTCAATCCACTGAGCCACTCAGCTGCCCCTCAAAGTAGTCAAATATTTCACAACTATATCTGTGTCCAGGGAGTAGACAGTGAGATTTAAAATAGGATTTTAAAAATGTTTTTAAAAATATCTGTAAATGCCAGAAAATTATACTATCTCTGGCATAAGGGTATTTATTTTGAGCTGTTATTAACAGACAAGTCTCAAAGCTTTTGGGGCAGAAATACATGTCTTTCCCCAAAGCCTATGCCTGGTATCTCCTCTGTCTCCTCATCTTCCTTCTCTATCACCCTCTTTTTCCTCCCTGTTGGCTTTCCCTACCCCTTCTTGCTGGCTTGAACTCTATCTGCTTGGATTGCACGAGGACCCACAGGGGACTCTGGACCATATGCTGGGATGCTGCACTCAGGTATTGATCAGTACATTCAGGCTGGCAAATGAGAAAGGCAAGCAGGATGTTTGAAAGGGATCACGTGGTCTTTTTCATTGCTAAAATAATAACTGGAAAGACGGGCTCCCTCCCAAAGAGGTAACAAAAGAGCTTTCGGAGACTCAGGGCGGTTCAGCCCTTGGCAGAGATCCTCAGGTAGCATCACTTACAAGGTCCTCGTTGTCGTGTCGGGAGTGTTGCACCAGGTGCTACGAGAGGGGTACAGATGGTCCCCTTCCATTAAGGAGCTAACCCTCTAATCTAATAAAATGACCTCCATCTTTTCCAGGGGCTAACAATCACATAAAGGCTAGAATAACAAAAACAGGACCATTTTCTAAGTAAATGGAGCAGAAAGCCAGGCAACTTTTCATTGCTATAGAATGTCTGAGCTCCTCAGCTTGGCATTCAAGGACTTCTGTTGGAAGAGATTTTATAGACCAAAATCAGTGCCAGGGAGAAACATGCCCTCAACAACATTCCCAAAAAGTAGCCACCCAGCCACTCTTTAAAAGGAAGCCTTCATACAGGCCTAGAGATGGGAGGTCCTAGGTTCAAATCTGGCCTCAGACACTTCCCAGCTGTGTGACCCTGGGCAAGTCACTTGACCCCCATTGCCTACCCTTACCACTCTTCTGCCTTAGAGCCAATACACAGTATTGACTCCAAGATGGAAGGTAAGGGTTAAAAAAAGGAAGCCTTCAATAAGAGGGAGTTGGGGGGGACAGGTCCACTCCCTCCAAAGGCAGCCCATTAAACTTTTGGATAGCCTTAATCATTGAAAGAATCCTTTTTTACATTAACCCTCAATCTACCTTTCTGTCACTTTCGCCTACTTATTCTAACCATGGGACCCAGAAGAACAAGTGAAAAGTAGCAAGATGGTGCAGTGGTTAGAGCACCATGTTTGGAAAGCTGGGGTACCTGAATTAAAATTTAGCCTCAGATACTTCCTAGCTATGTGACCACAACCTTTGTCTACCTTGGTTTTTCCCTCTATAATACGGGTATAACAATAGTATTTACCTCCTGGGGTAGGACTGTGAGGATAACATTTTGAGATAATACTTGTATGTATTTTGCAAACAATGTGTTATGCAGGATGTCTCAAAAGTGTAACTTTAGTTTAAAATTTCATTGACTTTTGGAACATCCTTGATAAATGCCATCATTTTTATCACCATCATTATCACTATTATCTTCATCATCGACATAATCTCCACCATCATCTTCATCACCATCTCTCTGTGACAACCCTTCAAATACCTAAAGGCAACTGCCATGTTCACTCTGAGCTCCTCTTCTCTAGGTTAAATATGCACAGTTCCTTCAACAGACTCTTGTAGGAGAGGTCCTCCATGTCCTTCACTATTTTTGGAATTCTCTTCTGGATGTACTCCCATTTTGTCCAAATTTTTCAAGAAATGTGATGCCCAGAACTAACCCTATATGTCCTTGGTCAAGATGTCTCATTGAGGGCAGAGTACACTGGGATATTTTATATCTGTATCTATATCTAGATAGATAGATAGACAGACAGACAGACAGATATAGATAGATGGATGGATGGATGAATATAGATATAAACACACAGAAATAGATATAGAGGGATTTTTAAAATATCCATCCATCCATCCATCCATCTATCTAACCATCCATTTATCCATCTATCTCACCATCCATCCATCTGTCTGTCCGTCTATCCATCTATCATCTATCTATCTATCTATCTATCTATCTATCTATCTATCTATCTCACTATCCATCTATCTATCTATCCATCTATCTCACCATCCATCCATCCATCCATCCATCCATCTATCTATCTATCTATCTATCTATCTATCTATCTATCTATCTATCTATCTATCTATCTATCTATCATCTATCTATGCATCCATCCATTCATCTATCTGTCTCTCCATCTATCTGTCTATCTATTGTTCACTTCATTCTGGACATTAAAACCGTCTTCATTCTCCAAGTTCAATCTGTAAATCTTTCTCCCCGATTCATTCAAGACAGCCTAGTATCCCCCTTGGACCAAATTCCCCCATAAAATGTCAAGTCATTGCATCTTCCCTCTCCTTTCTCTAAATTGTCTGGAATAAATTCTCCCCAAATCAAAGGTTCAAGTCAGGATAGGCTGGGCTAGCTTCTCTAGGTACAGAAAAGACTGCTATAGGGATGGGGAAGAATCTGAAGATGAAAATTTTGGTCCCTCCCCTCCGGAGCTTATTATACTCTAGGAAATTCTATTTTATAGACTGGCCCCTCCTCTTTGGGGGATGATTATTAAAAGTTCAAAAGTTCCAGATACACCTGCAAATGGTACAGTCAACATCCTTTGTTATTCCATATGGACACTCTTTTGTGTGATGTCGTCCAGATTCTCCTTCTGCTGACTTTTCTAACAGTTGCTTTTAATAACGACAACAACTAAATATTTTCAATTGCGCTGGTGATTGTGGTTCAACATGTGGCAACCCATTCCAGATGTCCATGAAACTCGTAACTGGCTGTGAGCAGATTCAGAAGCAAGCTCAACGTGGCAACCTCACTTCAGAGAGCCGCAGGGAATGAGTTCATGCAAGCTGAAGTCGACTGCAAGGTCCCAGAGGGGCCCACACTGTACTCTGGCCTTTCCTCCAGCTTACTCTTCAAAGAAAGGGCACAAAACCAAATATTTTCCTGAACTGGGAAGGCTCTATCAGGACAAAAGGGCAGACTGTAGAGATACCGACACTCCAGGGGTCCAAAGGATGATGGTATCATGGGGATGGCTGAAGAAGAAGAAGAAAACTGTGATTGGGAGTGACATGTCTAACACTGAAGGAGACTGGAAACTGGACAGAAGAAATGCCCCAAGGATACACTATAGTACAAAAGCAAGACGTGTAACAAGTCAAAAGGGCAGACAGATCCATCCTGTGTACAGAAAGCAGAGAGTGGACTGTTCTTTTTCAACTGACATGAAAAAAAAATATGAAATAGGCTGGCCATCATCATTAAAAAAAAATCTTGGACCTCTGATTTCAGTGGTATGGGAACTCTTGGTATGGAAACTCTATCTCATCTGAATCTTCTCTTCTCAAAGGGTGGCTTTTAAAGAGAGCCAATGAGGAGTTAAATGGTTTGTTCATGATCACACCGCTAGTATATGTCAGGCAGCACTTGGACCATGTTTGATTCCAAGGCTATTTCTCTATCTACCTTGTCATTCTAATTGATTTTTAGAATCCAGCATAAGGTAAAGGAAGAAAAGAGGAAAGGAAGGAGGAAGGAAGAAAAAAAGAAAGGAAGGAAGGAAGGAGGGAGGGAAGGAAGGAAAGAAGGTAGGAAGGAAGGAAAGAAGGGAAAAAGGGAGAAAGGGAGGAAGGGAAGGAAGAAAGGAGGAAGAGAAGAAAAGGAAGAAAGAAAGGAAGGAAGGAAGAAAGGAAGGAAAGAAGGGAGGGAGGGAGGGAGGAAGGGACAGAGGAAAGGCGGAAGAAAAGGAAAAGAAGGAAGGAAGAAAGGTAGGAAGGAAGGTAGAGAAGAAGGAAGAAAGGAAGGGAGGGAGGGAGGGAGGAAAGAAAAAGAGAGAAAAAAATAACTTTTTCCTGTGATTTACCATCTTACATAGAATGAGTTCTTAAGAACCTTGCCCAGGATCCCATAACTAGTAAATATCTGAGCTAGGATTTGAACACAGCATTTCCTGACTCTAAGCTCAGTACTTATCTGACTGCTTGTTTCTTGCCACTCTAAATCTATGATCCTGTATTCAAGAAAGACCTGGGTCTAGTTTCAGCTTTGCCATCTTCTGAGTGGTAAAGACTAGGCAACTGATGTTAAGTGACTTTGCCAGAATCACACCACTAGGACGTATCTGAAGCCAAATTTGAACCTGGAATCACAGGTCTCTAAGCCTGGCTCTCATTCCACTAAGCCACCTAACTGCCCATCAGCTCTGCCATCTAAGAGCCTTTTGACCATGAACAAGTCTCTCTGAGATTATGCTTGAGCCTCAATTTCATTATCTGTAAAATGGGGCTAATGATACCTACGTTGCTTGGAAGGAACAAATATGGGAAAAAAGCATACAAGAAGGGTCTCAATAGTTATAAGGATTAAATGAATAGAGGGTAACAGAATTCAAAGGCAATCTATTTTTGAGATTCCAATATCCAAAAGTTGAAACTATCTATTTAGTTTAATTCAGTCCCATCAATGCAGAGTAATACTTTATCTCATCATACAGGGTCCTTTGTTCTCCAGGGGGTTATTTCTATGCTTGAGGTAGTTGATTAAACCCTTTAGACCTTCACCTCAGCATTTTCTTGGGTTCCTGAGAAACCTACTCTTGAACACTCTTACCCAAAGCTCTCTAGTTCTACATATGACGTGTGGAGTCTGGATTATCTCATACCCTGGCACTGATGGGTTTTCTGCTTTCCTTCTCTTGCTTTGAAAATTCTTAGTTGAATTTTGACCCCTCCTGCTTTCCCTGTAAATTTGATGTCAATCAGTCTGTCAACACCTTGTTTCTTGGGAGCCTCCTTTGTCAGTCCATCAACACTGTTTTCCAAGTGGCTGCTAGGTGCTGAAGAGGTTGGAGGCTTCCATCTTGCCCCCTTTTTATCTCCTCCTCCTTTGTCTACTTCATTCACCAACACTCCAGGATCCAACTTTCTTCCTCTGTGATGCATGGGATTCTTTAGAGATGGACTTGGGGTAAGGGGTAGGGGGATGTGAGGAATTTAGACATTTTCTCACAGGATTCTAGAACCAGACCTTGTTAAATAAACTCTCTGATCAACATTTTAATGTGAGAAACATTTTAACTGAGAAAAACCAGGAAAGGTAGCTTCAGCTAGAATAGATGGTGTCACTATTAGCAGTATACTGGGCCCCATTAAAAACAGGCTGAGAAGACGGAGCCTAGCAATGTTCCAAAGATTTTCAGTTATTGTTTTTTTAAGGGTTGTTTTTCATTAAAATACACCAAAATGGAATTAGCTAAGTGGCTCACTGGAATGAGAGCCAGAAAAATTTCAGAAGAAGCTCACGGGCTCAAATTTGGTCTCAGAAGAGTCCTAGTTGTGTGACCCTGGGCAAGTCACCTGCCTCAGTTTCCTTATCTGTCTAATGAGCTGGAGAAGGAAATGGCAAATGTCTCTAGTATCTTTTTCAAGAAAACCCCAAATACAGGTCACAAAGAGTCAGGCATGATTGAAATAACTTAACAAAGTTCAGTGACAGACCCGTGTAAAATGCAGGGTTGGGAATCCAGCCTGACTTGGAGAAGAATGGAGTCTGCTTTGAAGGATCTCAGGAACACTAGCCCAGATTAAGATGATTGAGCTCAATCATCCCGCTGGAAGTTGGACAGTAAGATCTACTGACTCATTCCATCTGCTCCTAGTACTTTATCAAAGATGCTGTATAATTCAGCGACCGACCTTCGCATTCTCCTTCCAAGGGGCAGAGGCAATTTCATTCTGATAAGAATTGCTAAAAAGAGCAAGCAGATTTAGAAGCTGACAAGTTTCCATTCCACTCACTGCTCGGGTATTTCACTGGCTAGGAGTCACAGTGTTCATCTATGACCTGATGATAGCTCTGCACCGATCAGAGAAATCCTACTAAAATGAGATCAGAGGGCATTACACCTTCCCCTCAAATGAGGCAGCTTTAATGCCTTTTTTTTTCCTAGACAAGCATCCGCATAAATCACCACCATCCTTTGGGGTTGCTATTGTCAAGTAAGGGCAGTGGATGATCAACACACTCTCTCTCTCTCTCTCTCTCTCTCTCTCTCTCATTCCATGGATTGCAAAGAAAAATTAAAAAAAAAAAAAAAAAAAAGCTCCCTGAAGGGTTGAGTGTTAAATTTTTTAATTCACTGACTAAAAAAAAGTCAACACGAGAACTTGGGACCAATCATAAATCTGACATTTTTGAGAAGGAAAGGGAAATTTTTGGTAACAGTAAGAGACACTCATTTCTTGAAAAGCTCAATAAGCATGATTTTATACATTTAATACATCTTGTCTCACTCAAAAGGAACCCATAATCATGTGTACTGACACATCATTATAAATGACAAAGGGATAATCATTTAGAATTCAGGGGTTCTTAATCTTTTTTTGTGTCATAGACTCCTTAAAAATAGTATGATAATACTTTAATAGAATAAAATGTAATTAATTTATAAAACTAAAATGAACAAATATAATAAAATAACTATTATAATTAATATTGTAATTAATTTATAAAACTAAAATGAACAAATATAATAAAATAACTATTATATATTTATTATCATCATTAATAAAATATTATAACAACAACAACAACAATAGCCTACATTTATAGAGCTTAAGTTTTGCAAAGGACTTTGTGTTCATTTTAACTCTTCACGGTAGTGTATGATGAAGTCTACAGACTCCTTTCTCAGAATAATGTTTTTAAATGCATAAAATAAAATAATTGGGATTGCAAAGGAAAACAAGTATCTTGAAATACTGTTATTGAAATAATATCAACAAAAATTTACAGAGTCTAGGTGAAGAATACCTAAAAGAAAAATAAGGGAACACATTCAACTCTATCTCCTAAATTTGTAAAATCATCATACCGTTGATTTCTAGAACTGGGGACAAAGGTTGAAAAGAAGAAATCCCCACAGAAGCCAAGCCATGGCCACTGGCTTTTTAGTTAATCACTTCTTGTCTTACTCACATTTGTCTTAAAAGAACGATTTGATGATTAAGGTGACTAAATCAATCATTCTGGGGCCTCCCCTCCCCACTTTCAAACTAGGTAGTAGCTTAGAGAACATCCAGTAATAAAATTTCCATAGCTGACCCTCTACAGATGTTATCTCATTTCTGGCTCCCACAATGCTGGGAGGTAAGTGCTATTATTCAGATAACTTTCTCTCTCTTGGCCTCTGTCTCTTAATCTATAAAATGAGGAGGTTATACCAGAAACCCTTTAAGATTTCTCTCAACACTACATGACATTTTATGACTCCCTAAGTCTTTCCATCTATTTTGAGAGCTCCAGCAATATTTGGTGCTATTAAGATTAGAATGAGCATTTTTGGTGTTAATATTGCTTGGGTAGAGAAGTGGACAATGGATCCCCACTGTTAAAAGCAGGCCAAGGCCTGAACACTTTGTTATTTTATAGACAAGTACATTTTCAGCAGGAAAAATAATCCCATACTTCTGGGAGCAAAAAAAGAAAAGTATTTTCTAAATGTAGGGTCCTGGAGTTTTCCTCTAATTTAATCAACTTGTTTACATCTTTTTAAAAATTTACTGCCATACTAGTTTTAGCAAAGGGAGATAATATGTATTTGGGGTAATGGTTTCTGAAGAGGGTCTGAAAGCTGAAGTTGATTTGCATTTCTAATGGTTCTCTGGGTAAGGGACTAGGTCAATCAGCAATTGGGGAAGTCCCAACGTTTGCTTGTCCTATCAAAAGAGTGTCTTTGGTCAATGGTCCAACATTGATGAGTCAATCACACCTGGTGAGTTGGTAAGTTGCAAAGAGGCCACAAGCTTCAAAAGACTGCCTTTCCCCATTGGGATTCTTTTGGCCTATAAATTTCTCCCAATTAAAAAGTGATCCGGGAATAATCTCCAAAAGAATAAAAGGCATGATTTGGAAGACTAAAGGAAATGCAAGTTACAAGCAAATTTTACAATAGAAAAAGAAAAAGAAACTGATGTTGAAGAACCCTGGTTTCAAATCCTGTCTTTGACATTTTATAGCTGTGTGACCCTGGGCAAAGGTGCTGAATATCTCTGAGCCTCAGTTTCCCTCTCTGTAAAAGGGGAGAAATAATGCCTATAGAACCTATCATCTAAGATTGTAATAAGAATTAAATGAGATGTGTGTAAAACTATTTTACACTATGTAAACTATGTTTACATATACTTTACATATAAAAACTATGCTATAAATACTTTAACCAACCAACCTAAGAACCCTAGTCTTCCATGATTCATAATCATTCCCAAGGTACATAATATGCTTATAATGACCTCCCCATCACATACTCACTCACACATTCATATCTTCTTCAGGGCTGTCAGTTCTGCCTCAGTAGGTAAAGCTCAAGGTTTTCTTTTTTAGAGAGCTTTAAGATCAAAGAGGCAATTTCCATAAGCTTCAGTTTCTTCCCCTCTAAAATCAGTGTGGTCAAACTCAAATCAAAATGGGAGTCACTAGCCTGGACAGAAGGATCTCTGCTGGCCATATACCAGCTTAGTTTTAAAAATGCAACATTATCGGGTCAGCTAGCAGACACAGTGGATAGAACACCAGGCTAGGAATTGGGAGGACATAGGTTCAAATCTGGTCTCAGACACTTCCTAGCTGTGTGACCCTGGGTAAGCCTAACCCTTGCTTGTCCTTCTGTCTTAGAGTTGTTACTAAGACAGAAAAATAAGGGCTTTAAAAATAGAGGAAAAAAATGCAATGTTATGTACATTTTCTAGTATTTTTGTTGATTTTTGTTTTTTGTTAAATATTCCTCAATTACATTTTAATCTAGTTATGGCCATACTTGGGAATGTTTGACATCTCTGGTTTTGATGACATCTGAAATCTCTTCTCATTAGTTTATGATCCTTCCCTAAATCCACATCTCTCCCTCTTCCCAAGATTACTCCCTTTGCTTGGATCTTTACTTTTCTATTTCTACTCTTTACCATCAACCATCCTGTACAAGTCCTAGCTTACAAAACTAACTGCAAACTCCTTGAGGGCAAAAGATCAGTGTTCTCATTTGTTCTTTCTGTCTGTCTCCTTCCCTTCCTCTTTCCTTCCTTTCCCCTACCTCCTCTCTCTTTCTCCCTCACTGTTTCTCTCTCCCCTTCCTCCATCTGTATCTCTCTTATTTTTATCTCCAAGGCCTTGCACATAGTAGGCGCCTAATCTACACACAATTTCATTTTCAGTGACTCTCACTATTTCCATCTTCCAGCAGATGGAAGCAAAGTCTTACAGAGAACGCTAATGAAAGAAACTAGGACAAATTCCAGTCAACAAAGCATTTCGCACAGTAAGCAGAATTCGGGTTATTTTGAAACAGATGGGCCCTACGGAAGCTGCTGCACTGGATATTATGAGGTTGTTTATTGTCTAGTTGGTCTGATACCCAGGGACTATTTGCCAGCATCCAGCAGTTTCTATGTCACATTAGGTTTCCTCTACAGCCAAGTTAAGGGAAAGTTCACTGAAATACATAAATATATAGCTTGCTCCCTCCCCTCCCCCTCAACCCAAATAACTAATCATAATTCAGAACTAGGCCTAGAACTTAACGTTTGAGGTTCTACACTGTACCTGGTTATTGAAGTTTTTTTTCTAGAATTACTTGCAGCCTCTCTACCATTGCAAGAATCTAATAGCATACCCCAAACCCTAATCTCACTCTTGCCCTCCAACCCCTGCCACCACAGTACCTTTACTGAGTCTTGATTGATTGATTATTGATTTAACAAATGATTTATTATTTATTTACATTTTTAAAAAAATCGATAGTTTCTGAATTTAAAGTATTTCTAAATATTCTCAAAAGACTTTTTTATTCCAAATCTCTTCCAAAAATCTTTCCTCTTTGTATCTTTCTCCCAGCTATCCCAATGTAAGGATTTGAGGTAAATGATTCTGCTCTTAATTCCATATC
This sequence comes from Gracilinanus agilis, assembly GCF_016433145.1. Lineage (NCBI taxonomy): Eukaryota > Metazoa > Chordata > Mammalia > Didelphimorphia > Didelphidae > Gracilinanus > Gracilinanus agilis. The sequence continues at coordinate 625,066,459 of NC_058132.1, read as the reverse complement.
ACTTTTTCTGTGGTGGGGTCCATCCAAAGGTTCAGCCCAATTCTTTTCTAGGTCTAAGCCTATGCTCATTTGCATGGGGTAGGACTCTGGGGGATAGTTGTTAGTGCAATGAATCCTGGAAATCTATCAATGCCTCCAGCATTGACTTGACATTTCCTGCCAGGGGAAGTTTTTTCCCCCCCTTTTCTTTCCCCTTAATTACTTGGCTGATAACCTTAAGTGAATTGGCTGCTTCTGTCCTGGTGGGGCCAGGCTTAGGGACTGCCAAAGACTAGTCTTTGATGTTGGG